>NC_091864.1:343030-646060 GCF_019399895.1 Cardiocondyla obscurior
AACGGTTTAAGAGACGCAATTACAAAGTAATAAAAAAATGTTGCGACTCACCAATCTGCATGGCAGCGGAGTTGTTGAATTCTGGCGTTGGCTGAAACATAAAAAGAAATATATCAATTTAGACATGTATATTAGTTTTAAAAATTTATAAAAAAAAAAGTTAAAGTCTTTATTTAATAAAGATTTTATAAAAGAAATTTATGCTCACCTAAGAGTTGCTCCGCTGATGCAGGATGCCTCCTTGGCCTGCTCATCCTCTCGGATGGGACGTGACGAGCCCTCCTTCCGCGCACTGGAAAGTGCGATCGCGCTCCCGTAAAAAAAATATACGTAAAAAAACGCCCGCATACTTTTCGACACTACCGAAATGTCCAACGAACCGGCTGCGGTTTGTATAAATTAATATCGACGCGCGACACTTAACGATGCGAAGCAGCGAAGTTTCTCTTCGTCTGAAACAGAAAAATTACAAAATTATGTTGCAGATATTTAATTTGATTAAATAAGATAATAAAAAAATGTTATCAAAAATTGAAATTATTTATTTCTAAAGAAAAATTAATAATTACCTTCGGGTTGCTCCGCCGGGGCATGATGCCCTTCCTGAGCCTCCTCCTCCTCTCAGAATGTCTGCGGGATGTCGGGTTGGTCCTCTGAATCTTCATCTGAAACGCAAAAAAGATTTCACTTTAAACGATGAAATAAAACATGTGCTTTACGTACGCATATAAATGCCTATAGACACGGTAAAAGATACTTATTTACCGTTGACCTCGAGCTTTGTTTTGGTGCTGGGCGGCCGAGGCACATTCCAGCGCTCCCACCCCTCCCACCCACACACCGCGCGCCGCGAACTACGTAAGTGTTAGCCGCTAGGCCGCTCGAAGGGGAATGGAAAGGGAATGGGTCTAGTCGCTAGCGCGCACCCTTTCCTCACCCCGTGTTCCCCTCCAGCGCCTATCCCCGCTTGATCCCGAACGTTCGCTAATATCGCGCTGTACAATTTTACGCTGAAAGATTTTATGACACGTGGTAAAGATTTAAATTTTTCTCTATTTAAATACAATGCTCCCTCTCATGTATTCTCTTTTATTTGAAAAAATATTACTTCAATATATGTATTTAATATTTGACGCGTATCTATATTTTTTTAAATAATATTAGAAAATAAAATGGAAATTTCTACGATGCCTAAGTATTTATGTAGCTTTTATTAATAAAAGAAAAAGGGAACAATCTTTCCGTGTTAAAATATGTATAAAGCATTACACATACAGTATATAATTTTATTACAGACCACAAAACGATTTCACGAACAACAATTTTCTAAAATATTACACATTTAAGTGAACGAGTCAATTCCTAAGAGGGTCGTAACTGAATCGTTTCCTCTCTCTGAAAATTTTCAACGGTCAATAAAACGGGAAATAAACTCGAACGCAAATTTATTTAGATTTTTGTAAGGCATATAAAAGTGCTCTTTAAAACGGCAAAGCGAAAAGAGCACCGCTATCATTTCTAATTCATGTATCTTTAATAAAATCGGAGTAATATCTTTAATCGTCGCTGTCCGACGTTATATTTTAACGACAAAGACGTTATTCATTTTAATTAAACATTAAAAATACTCGCGCCAAATTATCCAAGTTGTTTAATGAATATCGTATGCTTTTAATAGAAGTTTTCTCCACGTGCGCAATATTCCATTTTATGAAAGCCGAGCGGCTTTACACGCCCCGTTGTCGACGTGTGAGTAAAATTAAAATGCCCGACGTACGGTGATGTACGAAAGATATTCTGGATTTGCGCCGGATTTTATATCCCTCGCTGTAACGTGAGGAACATTCATCTCCTCGCGGCATCTTAAACACGTGCGAGATTTAACTTGACAAGATGATGCGCGTTTTGATGGAGAGGACTTACACGGAAAAGCATTCATACGTTGAGCAGCGATACGAAAGTGAAACGTCGGTATACAATATTCTATTTTAAAAAGATCCGCGCAATCGAAATTTCCTTGTCTTCCCCGCCTGTCTACGTATATTTCCCTGAATTTCGCGTTAAACCCGCCGGGCTTAAGACGAATTGAGCCGGGATAAAGATGTCGAACTATAATATACGACGACGATTACAGATCGTCAAAGTTAAGCCCTACGAACAGCATTGTTCTCCATCTTGCTATACTTCAATAGCATAATAAATTTCCAATTTCGTAATATAACTAAAATTTAATTAACTTAAATAAGAAGTTAATTAAAAATTAATTAAAATAAGAAATAAGAGAATGCGATTTGAAAATAGTGACTCTGCCGGCAAAGTTGAGGTAAGAGTATGTTGCATGCATATATTAATCGACTGTCTACTTCGATATACCTAGATTACATATTTTAATAAAAAATAATACCGCGCATATGTTATCACACGTGGGACTACTATCGAAATTAAGTAGAGTAGGTAATGCACTCACGCGACATTCGTACGCGACGAACCGCAAATGGATCGAGCGCATATTGCAAAGTGGTTCCGCCCGCGATAATATTTATTGAGATCTCGACGTGCTACCCAAGAAATCGTTCACCTTCCCCTCTGTTTCAGTCGTGGTGATGTGCGCTAATTCAACAACCATCCGAGAAATATTGCTAGCTGCCGAGGAGCTCGGGATGGTGGACTCGGGGGAGTACGTGTTCTTCTCCATAGAGCTCTCCTCCAGGTGAGCGGAGTAAAATTGCAATTTTACCGCTAAGAGTAATTGCGTGTATTATTCACTGTGGCGTGAATAGTGCTCCGTTACGCAAGTTACGTACGAAATGGAAAGTAGCAGTAAATATGTACGCGCGGCCGTAAACGTAACGTGCATTTAAATGAGACGAAATCTAAGACGATTCTTCATACGCTTGAAAAGAAAATTTTTTTACCGCAAGTTATTTCGGAAAAACAGGATTAATTTAATCGCGCGTACTAGTTGTAGAATTCGTTACGCGCGACATTATTAATCTTTTTTGACGCGCAATATATATCTTGTTCGAAATATCCGGTTGATAAATATTAAAAATTTTACATATCGCGTTGTTTAATGACGCAGCTGTGAAATATTATTTGAGATATCGTACGTAATAAATCAGTTAACGGGCGAAATTTGCGAGAACATCGGTTGCGTGGCAAAAACTGGGGCATAAACAGGGGTGCTTGTAACTATAGCGCGTACTTCGGACACTGAAGCCGTTTTATAATTGAAACGAATGTGGAGTCGTCCCGGGTATCTACGGCTTGACCCCACGCGGAAGGAAAATTGGCATGAAATACGTCGCGTCTGTCTTCAGTGTTCGCGAAGAAAGAAAGGACAAATAAAAAGAGATTAAAATAGGTACTTCGACGTTGAGAACGTGTCCTCGTAAATTAAGGAGTATACGTACCCTTTTCTTCCACGCGGAGAGAAAAAAGAATTAATCTTTTTCGTAAATCAAGAATTCAAGAGAAAAATTTCTTCGCGGCAATTTTCAGACAAATATTGTCAATGAGATATTACTGGGATAATTTTCGCATTTCGAAAGTAATTATTAAGACTAAATAACTAAAAGCCAGGGTTATCTGGTATCTAGATATGCTAATATTAATTTAGTTACCTGACATAACGCAATAATGGTCGAAACGAGATAATTTTGTATTTACTTTGTTCATTTCCACCGCAAGAAGTTGTTTTATGCTATCGCGGGCCAAGTTTTAAAGTCCAGTTCAACTTAATTTATCTCCCGTTGTATCACGGCGCTCTCTCGTGTAGTCGTTTCGCGTGGATTCGCGATATAGGTTTCTGGTAGCTTTATTTAGATAAAACTTACGTACTGTTTACGAAACAGATATAATAGAGTGCATTAATATACCACGCAGTGCATTCGCAGAGATGAACTCACCGATGCGATCCGTTCTTTCGCAGAATAAAGCAATTTCATTACATATCGTTAACCTCGTAAACGGAAAGATGTTATTTAAATGTTAGAGAGAAATTCGATAAACCGATAAGCGCGGATTAAATTTTCCATTTGCACAAAGTGCAGGATATATGCCGTACCGTCACGCAGTTTAACGAAACCTTGAAAAGCTCCGCCCGAGGAAATTGCTAATCCGGGAACGTCGTAAACGTAACATAGTACGTGATTTCTCGCGATCGTAAGGAACTTACGATCGCATTCTCGGCTGTTATTTTGTTTTCTTGCTCATTTTATTCCGGCAATAATCAGCATGTGTCTGCAGGCGAAATTAATCGTGAATTTTAGGGATCCCGAGGATGCCGTCGCGGAGAACGATTCGAGAACGATCTCTTAAAAAACGAAACTATCAGACTCGAAACCTCGTTGCACTTCCGCTCGCCGACGGCTCTTGTTAATAAAGGATATCGCGCGATTGCAGGTCGAGTGCCATTCAATCCGTATCGGAAACCTCAAACCACAGCCCGTCATTTAGATTATAATCGAATCAAGCTAGATCGACACAGCCGTCGATCTGTTGGAAATTATACAAAATTATTAAGTGCCCAAGCATCACCAGTGTGCCAGAGAACGACGACATAATGGACTGACTTTCATAGGCGGGAGTACAATAAGCGAAAATTTTCGCACGACTTTGGAGAGATCACGATTTTTTTTTTCTTTTTTTTTGCGGAGCGAAAAACGATGAAAAACTGATTTAACGAGATTCATGTGAGATTCAAAACGGGCGCGAGATGAAAAAGCCTTGGCCATCTCGTGGTTTGAACAGCACGATTGGCGTTGACTTTAACAGTAATTGGAATTTTTATTCATCAGTTTTCCGGTCGGAATTAATCCTCCGACAACAGTCCGTCGCAGACGGCAAAAGGGAAATGCGACATCTTTTGCATTCGCGTTCATTAGGCGCGGAACGTTTCCGGTAACTTTTTCTCGGATGAGCTCGGGCTCTCCGATATTTCCGTCGTGGATTAAAAAGCCGAGGAATTTTGAAAATGTCAGACGAAGAAAACTTTCCGGCGTGACTTCAGATTGCTTTCGAACTATGTCGTTTTATTCGCGCGTCTTAAGCTCGCAAGGGACAAGTGCGGGATGCGGAAATAAAAAAAAAATTAAAAAAGTTATAAAATAAAAGAAACGAGCAAGTTAGTACAAACGCCCCGCAATGACAACGTTATTCTAACGACGTCACTTAATTTAATCACGCGGTCTGCAGTCATCCCTTGCCGTAGGGCTTGAGGAATTTTTCTGCGTGAAAATTTTCGCGCCTCGTAATTCGCGTGTTATTATTACACGCATTACATATGGTAGGTATCTGCGGCTTTTATACGTTCCAATTATAACGTAACGATCGGGCGTCATAAAATAAAAGTTATCATCTCCGGTAACGGTACAGACGCGAAAAGTTCACTACGTGTAGTTAAATAATGTTTCGCTAAAACATAAATTAATTGGATCGTACGTAACGCATCGTTTCGACATTAACGACTTCAGGTGATATTCGAGAAAACGAAAGTATCCGCGATTAAAAATCTTTAACGATTTTCGGTGCGAACGATCGATTGTTTCGTCACGTAATAATTTACAGTTGCGGAAGAAACTTGTTGCAAAATATAAATGGGGCGAAAATCTATTTTAGCGACAACGATTCCAAGGAACCGTGGAGAGTCGAGGGGGATACGAACGAGAGGAACGAGAAGGCTCGAAAGGCTTATCAGGCCCTGCTGACGGTGACGGCACGCACTCCGGACAACCTGGAGTACTTGAATTTTTCGCGCGAAGTCAAGTCTCTAGCCCAAAGCAAGTACAACTTTACCTTCGGCAACAGTTCGGTGTCTACCTTCGTGACAGCGTTTTACGACGCCGTGCTGCTTTACGCCCTCGCTCTCAAAGAGAGCCTACCGGAGAAGTCGGATGAGGTTAACTTAGACGGCGGTAATCTGACCCGGAGAATGTGGGGAAAGAGTTTCAAGGGTAGGTGTCAGGTTCGCCCGTTTATCGCATACATTTATGACAAAAACCATTCGCGCCGGGCAATCCGGCGTGACTTTAGGAGAGAAAACGATGACGAATAAATCCCTCTGATAAGAGAATTTCTGGCGCAAAACTTTTTAATGATGTACGACAGGATTTTCTTTTTAACAATGAGAAACTATACACTGTCCCAATTACATGCCAATAAATTCAAGTTTTTTTTTTTTTCTTATCTTCTTGGAAAACTGCTCGCACGTAAATTAATTCCTATCACTTTAATATTTGTCTATCTAATTTTACGCTATTTTATCTTGCAATATGAGAATGCAAACAATTGCTTTTTCGCTCTGGCTTTATGTTTCATCCGTCAAAGCATCTTTGAAGTACATACGACTTTTTTATTTCCCTATATACGTTATTTCATGTCGACCTTCGGCTCGAAGTTTTCTAAGAGAATTTTATAGCTGACGTTGCCAACGTCGAAGGGAATGCGAGATTATCCGTTTGCTTTGTATTTTAATATGTATTACGTTCTTATCTCGCTTTATCTTCTTGCATGCATTCGCTATATCGGCGTGTACGATACGTTTCTACCGATTGTTTCGAACTGCAGCGATCGCTCACACGAAATTACACTACCGCGCGAAATAAAACCTTCCAAGAATTAACAATTCCGCGGTAGTAATATTAAACTTTGGTTAAACCCACCCAAGTAATAAGTAACGCTACGCCGTTCTATTTTTACGTAATTATAACTAATTTCAGGAATAACCGGCGACGTAAACATAGACGAGAATGGCGATAGAATTGCGGATTACTCTCTGCTGGATATGGACCCGGAGACATCCAGATTTGAAGTGAGACATCTTTACAAGTCAATGAGTCATTTAATTATAAAATATAATTTTATTCGTAACTTCTCTATTAAAGATTTTAATTTGCGACGTTGCGCGATAACGATAAGTAATACATCAAGTTGACAGAACGAATCGAATTTAAAATCGTACGAGTGTTCCTGATTATTATTTTGCTCTGAAATCGGCGCTTTATTTTCCACCGCGCTGTTAATTTTATTTGTGAAATTTTTCCACAGATCGTAGCCAATTACTATGGCGCAAATAAAACGCTGGAGTATATCCCCGGCAAGCAAATTCACTGGGCCGGTGGTCGTTCAGAACCACCCCCTGATACGCCAACTTGCGGATTCGACGGGTCATTATGCCCTGATAACTGTGAGTGGATAATGCTTTTCTAACCTTACGCGTAATAAAAAATAATTAAGTTACGCACAATGCACCGTAAAGTTGTGATTACCGCAATAAGAAGTTTTTTTTTTTAATTTCCCGTGCTGACATAAATTTTAATTACGTTAATTTTAAACAATTAATATTTAGTTAAATGAAAAAAAAACATTAAAAAAATTTTTTTATGTGAACTGCTTTTTTTTTAATTTAAATTACTAATGTGTTTCATTCAGCTCTTCCGGGATACGCTATTCTCTCCATGGTACTGAGCTCCATCGTCGTAGTTCTCGTCATCGGTTCAGTATTTATTTATCGGTAAGTCGAAGTTATTTCTAAACTGGTAATACGTATTTATCTTCTTGCGCGTTCATCGGTACGAAGATACCGTTGAGTATTATTTTTAGCAAATTCTCGTTTGAATATTGAAAAATAAAACGATAAAGTTGGATAAATCATTCAAACGTTACATACCGGATAAACGTATTTCACGAACGAAGGAAGTAATTTGCAAAATGCACGTTACGCGTAAAAATCAGAGAATAATGATTTCAATTACCGCCGACGACACATTCTCGGTTTAAATTGCACGACGGCATTATGTAATTTTTCTCTTTTTCTTTCTCGCGCTTTCTCGTCCATCGGGTTAGATTGGAAAAATCATTTTTCGCTGAAAATTGTATTTTCCATCACGTTTGCCGCAGCGCTCCTTATTAAATATGTCAATCCGCAACGGTGTATCAACGCACCGAAATATTTTAAAATAATAAATGAAAATATTTCCCGTATCAGTTAACTGAGTTAACGGATCAATAAGTAAAATTGATTTGAAAGTAGCTACCGTAAATAATTAAAAATTTTGGAAAGGTACGCTTCCAATATAAATATATAGATATTTGCTGATGCGGATTAATTGAGACGAGTTCTTTAGTAGAAATTTAAAAAGTTGCTTCGCTTGCTTATTCGTGAAGAGACAGCCTCGATAACCCCTGACATGCACACACTCAGTGTAGATATACGTATCAAGAAAATGGAGCCGAGAAGCTCCTTGGCTTCTTTGAAGCAACGATTGGAGGGGGAGAGCATGGCAAGAAAAGAAAGAAGTTACGAAGCGAAACGAGACACTTATCCGCGCTGAAAATTCTCAGATGCTGCGAGTTAATCGATTTAATACCATCTGTCCAACTTTATGCTGCCACTTTGCTCACCAAGTGCCTTTGTCTCTTCGGTTTGTCAGCCTTGAGAACATTTTCAAGAGCTTAAACGAATTCTTTCCTTCTATCCGACGGTGATAATCTCGAGTCCCAATGTAATAAATTATTTAGACAAGTATACTCGCGATTCAGTGGTATTAGAAACAAAGGCACAAAAATATCGCAAGTTATTACGACCGCTTCAGGAATTATTAAATTTTTTTAATAAAAATTATATAAAATACGTTTACGAATCTGTAATACCAATGCACGATTGCTGCAAATTTTGTGAGCAAGAGAAATTAATATTTGATTGTTGATTCAGTATTGAAAATTTCACGCTTTTTCACGTAATAAAATTTCTATCAATAATAATTAGCAATTATTTTGAAACAAAAAGTTTTAAATTAAATCTAGTGGCTATTAAACCTTACAACAACAAAGTTTGAAATAGATATTTATTAAAACACGTTAAATTAATGAATATTCCAACTTTTATATCGAGAATTTAATTCGCACTTTAATTTGTGATATCTTATTAAAGTGTTAAGATAATTTAGTTTGCGAAACGCGGTAAAGCGGGTCGTACAAAACGCCATCAGTCAAATTATGCAGCTCGTATTTGCCTTCTATTTTACAGCGAGGAAGATGCCTTTTAGACGAGCGACCGCATATGCGATTCACCTCGAAAATTCGCCTCGAAAGCCAAACACATCCGTAATATTACACATTCGCGAAACATAGACGAGATTATTTCGTACAAAAAACCAATATGCTCGCAGCGTTTAAACGATGAGCTTGATAATTCGCTAAATTTTGGATTAAATATTTGAGGGAAATTTTATTAATACGCCACGGGGGAAAAGGAAGCTGCGAATAATATTTTTTTAATGGGCGCATCGCATATTATTAGGTAACCGTTGAGCATAAAAATGCAGACACCGGTAGGGCGTCGTGCGAAATATCGAGTTTCAATGCCAACAAATGCGCAATTCGATGCCCGAACAAAAATACCCGATACGCGAAAATGTTCGCGCGCTCATCCGCGGAACATTTGCAGAAACGCACACTGCCGAATCGACGGAATCGACCGGGTACGGCGATACTACCGCGTATCGTTGTCGCAGACCCTGACAAATACGATAGGGTTGTGGGATCGGTAGCTTCCGTCGTTTGATATTAATCCGGCGAACGTTTGACGGCGCGAACTTTCGACGAGCGCATCGGGCTCATTTCGTTGCAGGAAATTTCGAGCGCCGGGCCTTTATGCGCGGAATAATATATTTCGCGTAGATAAACGTTATGAGATACGCCCTGTGTAATTACGACCTGTGATGTTCGCCGTGTACGTTTTTCGAGTTTTTGGAGTTTTAGAAAAAATTCGAAAAACTCGAATATCTCGGTTTACAGGCGTCGGAATAATATCTTCCACCTCGCGTTTTGAAGGGCTTAAAGTGAAATGTGCCGTGCAGATAAAGGACATGTACGCATAAGCAACAAAGACATAAGCGCGCATGTTAGGTTCACCAAGACAAATTGGATATTTGTAAGGGGCACTGGTACATACCTACCACGAAAGTATTCCTGTTATATATATACATCTAAGATGATAATTGCCGCTAATAAAGAGCATCTCGTTAATCAACGAAGGAAAAGCGCGCAATTCTCTGTCGTGAGACATGAACGATAATACAATTGTCCGGGATTAATCCACGTCCGCCTAAATGCACGGTTAATTACTCGGCCGTAAAGTACTACAGATATTTTTTTTTTTTTTTATTTTACGTGCCTGAACTACGACTCTCCTCCGTGAGAGTTGATATTATCGTTTGTTTTACAGGCGCTTCAAACTGGAAGCAGAAATTGCCTCCATGACGTGGAAAGTGCATTGGGACGATGTGATCGTGAGACCTAACGCGAAGACGAAGGGCTCCATGTATTCCCTAATTGCGAATAAGATTCGCGGTAGCACTGGTCAATTGGTAAATATGACGGAAAACACAATTCTCGCGTGAGACCGTCTTCGCGGACGGCGATTCGTTTATCCGGCATCTTGACAAGTAATTCGAGTGGATTAAGCAAACATTCGGCGCAACGGGTTACGCCGGATAAAATAAACAACGATCGGGTTTTCATCCGAGAATAGCAGTGCGATTATTTATTCGAATAATTTTATTCTCGGGAGAAGTTTATACCTTAGGTAGATTCACCGAAGAGAAGAAAGACGACAATGGAAAGTGCTGCTTCGCTAGTAGTGCTTACCTACTTCAGCGGCATCGGGAGTAGCAACCGTAAAGAAGACTTTATTCTATTATATGTTATTCCGTTGACGCGTTCATTTTCTTTACGCAGCATCGCCGCGGCGAGAGAGCAAAACCGGAGAGAGTCCGTTTTCAAATTTTATAACCGTAACTTCCTCTCTCGTTTCTCATTCTTAATAAATGAGAGAAGAGCACGCGGAGGGAAAATAAGCGACCTCGGATGTTACAACTTGTCCGCGTGTAAAGCGCGTCGGAAATCTTCGATCGACAGTCTGTTATTTTTATCGCGTACTGAACTACATTTAATTAAAATGTCGAGATATCAACAACTTTTTTTTCCCTGAATTTTCAACAATTGCCAATTAAAGTTTTTTTATTTTTTTTTTTTTCAAACAAACTTTCAATGATACATTTGATAACGAGAGAATTTACTCTATTTAACTCTGTTTAAACTCGTGTTTGGTTTCAGTCGAAAGTTTAGTTGCCAGCTATTTAACATTCAAAGTTTTCCTTCGGAAAAGGTCGATCCCGAATTCGTCGGAGAATCTATTAATAAATTATTTTTTTAGTAGCTTAAGGTAAACTTGTATAACTTCCTTTTATAAGATGATTATTTTAAAGACTATCTTTATTTCAGACGATTTTCGAGGACAACGTAAGTCTACCGGATCTTGATAGAAACGAATACGTTCCGACAGGATTTTACAAGGTTAGAAAAGTCCACGTTTTTATTTTTTATAGATTGCATGGATCACGTCAATTAATTTATTATGTCATATAAATATCAAAACTAAAATATTAATTAAAATAAAATTAAAAAAAATGCATTTACGCATCTCTAGAAATTCACGAAAAACATTTGATTTGTTGTTAAGTTCTCGAATTATTTTTCGAAGCGAGATTATATGTCAGCGTGTATTATATTAAATCGAAATACCTATTTCACGAACGTCATATACGAGCTTGTGTTGTTTGCGTCTGTCAACCGATATTCATTCTACTCTTTTTTTTTAAATAGAATATTGCTTCAATAGAACGTCAAACAATCACACGACAAGTATATCCGAATGGAAAACGTGGCGTGAGAACTGATTTATTAATTTCATTTCATCGCGAGCTGCAACTTCAGAAAAGTTTTTTTCATAAAAATTGCATCCGTATAATCATCCGCTTCAATTCTTTATCGCGAAGCTAATTTGCCGTTGCGTAACGTAATGACCGGAATTTATCAGCGTTCGACTCGGATTCAATTTACATTTTCGCATGTCGAATAAGAAAACGATACACGCGCATTTTTGCGAAGAAGTAATTTTCACGAAGGAACAATCAAAAGAATTGTCAATAATCCCTGCGACATGAAATCGCAATTCGTTTCAGAACTCGAAAGTCGCCATAAAACTGATACCAAAGAACAAAGTGGAGATCTCAAGACCTTTGCTGCTAGAACTAAAACGGGTGAGTAATAATTGATTTCGCAAACGCATGTCGGGCTCCGTAAATTATTGCTTGTCAATTTTAACTTGTCCAACGTAATTTTTTTTTAGCGCATAATTCGCGACGCAATTTTTTTTTTTTTTCAGTAACGACTCGCGATAAGTTTCTCCTCGGTAATTGCTCCATTTGTAACGGTATTGCATGTAACGCGCTTTAATTCATATGAATGGTGTTGGTGACTTTCGCAGATGAAGGATCTCCAGCACGATCACCTTGTACGATTTTACGGTGCCTGTCTCGAGCCGCCGCATTGTTGTCTCTTAACTGAATACTGCCCCAAAGGATCTCTCCAGGTGAATTGCATTTCGTGTCTCGATTCAAAGTTTTGATGAACGACCAAGAAAATAATTATGTTTCCGCGTGTTACGAAATTAAAGTGAGACGGCCGTATACTGTCAGAGAATGTGCAATAAACATTGAAAACAAATAAATCGCGCTAAAAATTAATTTTCTCTTTAATATATATATATATATATTTTTTTTTTTTTTTCTTAAAAGACTCCATTAATTAACGTTCGCAATTAAATATCTATAATTAGAGAATATAATAAGAATTATTATAAACAGTCTCGTATCTCTGCAAATTGTATATCGTATTTATAATATCGGAAACGACGCGACACGTATGTACGTACGACTGCGTTAATATTCGAGAGGCAAATGTGCGCTGCGAGCGAATGCACGTAGTAGATTATTAATTGCACACGTCTGTAAGCGTTGCGTATCACACGCGGAACAAGATGTTCCATTCTATCGGATACCTGTCTTGCCTTACAATGCAATTGCACTCTTAAGTACTCGATTGAATTATTAGTCCCGCCTCGTGCCCGAATTGCAACTTTAGACGCGAATGAAACTTTTACAGCTGATCAAAGCAGTAGTGTGTCAAAGGAACGGCGTAGCGATGTAGAATACTCCGTACAAGTGTACACAGCAATAACATTAAAACGTACTATTGAACATGTTGGAACGTTTGACCGGAATGCGCGAGAGCCGTGCCCCGTGTGCAACAAAACCGATGCCTTAAACTGCACTCTTTGTGCCCAACAGGATATACTGGAGAACGAGCAGATAAAGCTCGATCGCGTGTTCAAAGGCTCTCTGATACACGATATTGTGCGCGGCATGACGTATCTCCACGCATCGGAACTAAAAAGTCACGGTAATCTCAAATCCTCAAACTGCGTCGTCGACTCGCGATTTGTCCTAAAGATCGCAGACTTCGGCCTACACGAGCTGAGGAAAAGCGCGGACACGGACGAGAACAGCGATAAGAACAGCTACGCCTACTGGAGGAGTACGTATTCGCAGGTTACTTGTGCGTTATTTTTATCATTTCCACTGTATATCAAAAGTTTTGATCGCGATAAATACTTTCTACGTCGTGTGTTTTTTTTTATTTCTATTAAAATATTTGTAGCTTATATTCGTCATTTATATTTGCAATAACGATCGAACGCATAACCGATGGAGCGAGAAAGCCGTTAAACTGCCCGAGCCGCTTCGATTTTTTACGACAGGAAATTTGGTGCTTGCAGAACAGCTGTGGACAGCTCCGGAGCTACTCCGAATGGAAAGGCAACTGCCCGAGGGCACTCAGAAAGGCGACGTGTACAGCTTCGCTATAATCGTTCACGAGATCGTGGTGCGTCAAGGACCATTCTACTTGGGAGACAATAACGAACTCTCTCCGAAGGGTAAGTCTTTAACGCCACTCGAGATAATCGCGGATACCGAGCAATTATTTCTCGTCGCGTTTCGTATTATGTGAACGGTCCCCCAGTTAAGATATGCGCCTTATTATTTTTTTAGTCACGTTTTAATTGTTTCAAAAATTACGCAAAAATTTAACTAATTTCAGCAAGCAAATTTTTAATGCCACAGATATTTCGAGAACGTAAAGAAAATATCTGTAAATGTACGGAATATACGTTACGTAAATTTTTCAATTAACAAAGTAGAATTTATTTGTACGCGTCCGCGGAATAATGCGGAGAAAAAAAAAGTGATAAAATGCTTCATCTCTTATGAATGTGAATTTCATACAATCAACGCGGAAAGTGTTGTCACTGATAAACAACGTGAAATTTATTTTGCTAATTATGAATGTGGGTGGAGGACGCGACGTGTAAGTTCTATGCACGTAATGAATCGTTATTTTGTCCGGCGCATAATTACAGTTTTTTTTTTCTATAGGCACCTCGATTTAATATTATAAAAAAATGACCGACAGCTGATCGAATCTCATACTGTTTTACGCATACTGTCTTTTATTGACTTTTTTCGCTCTTGTTACTGGAGGCAACGACATACGTCACGGAATACGATCACGAATATCGCTGTTGCGTGACGGGATTTTGTAATGGTTCATGGCATATATTATAATTTAGCTGATGGTAATCTACACCCTGCGAACTAAAAGGGCCGTGGTTTCGACCCTTAATTAATTCGGCATGCGATCCTCGCACAGAAATTACAATATCTCTCGGTAGGAAATCACAGATGTTTATTAAATGCTATTTCTATAATTTATTAAAGAGACATCAACGCATATTCCTTTCTTTTAATTTTACGAGAACTTGTTAAAAAGCTTTTAGCTTTAATGGAATTTAATTTAACTGAATAAAATTTTCATGAAAATAAAAATACAATTTAATTATTCACATATTTATCAGTTATGAAATCGATTTTATAAACGAGCTTTTTGCTTGCTGATAAGTAAAATTTCGCTATCGTTTTATCGGCCGCCGGATGTCGTTACTAGCTAGAGCTTTCCAAGGAATCTCTTTCACTCTCGCGAGGTTGCAAGCACGGGGGAGTTTTAATTTCTTACCGACAATCGCTGTAGAGCAAGTTGTATGCATTGGTTGACTCGAAAAGATAAGATACGCGTGTCAGTCGTTTAAGCGTTTTAAATATTTTAAATATAAAATTAGACATTGCTGGATAATTAATTAAATTCATTTTCTATTCAAATCTTAACAACAATTAATCAACTTATAAAATATTCACAATCAAAAAATGCATGCAGAGTATTTATATTTTCATCGATATTTTGCATTGCAATAACACTTTCGAAAAATTAATAATCGACAAAGATTAATAACGTAGCTGTCGATGAAGAGCCTCTTAGTTCAATCGGTGGGTGCCACCGTAAGGAAAGAAAAACCTATTCGACATACTTATTTCGAGAATTCGTGAATGCCGATCGAACGGTAAATGATCTAAGTAAAGTAAGTCGGAAGCTTTATCGCGGAAGCTTGTTGCATCATCGGAGAAAATCAATGGCTAACCGCGCAACCGGTAATGGCGTTTCCGCTAAATTCGCAACCTCGCAGCAACCGGCCGCGAATATCGATTGCAAAATGAAACGTGTCGCGAGTTCTGTAGGAGCATGTTGGAGCGAGGTCTGAAAGCTCAGTCGAAGCTCTAACGCGTCCTGGAACGTACACGGCTCTCGCGCGCGTACCGCCGAGATTCCATCCGTCGTCACCGAATTCCTCTTCGCCCGCACTTGTCTCGTCAGCGCGAAAAAAAATTTCTCGACACGTGAGATCTTCGGGCAGCCCTATGCCCGAGTTCGCGGCCTAATAAAGACGTCGTAGGTGTAGTTATTTAAAAGGAAAAAAATCTTCCGGCGAGCGACATACTCGACAACGTGCGTGCAAAATCGCGCTGCGTTCTTCCACCCGTTCCCTTTCCGTTTTGTAAGTTGCGTGCAATCGAACGTGTCGTGCGTGCTCACGGAGTCGTCAAGAAAATTGATCCCGCTCTGCGATTTAGCCGCGACTTAATCGCCAGTTAACCGGCGTCGGTATCGATTCCGAGTGCGAAAAGACCACCGCACCGGGTCGACGTACCACCGTAATATCCGCGTTACAGCCGCGTGGAGGCAATCACCGTTACATCACGGAACGTGGGAAGAAACGGCGCGTGGAAATAAATCCCGGTGACCGCGTTAAAGAGAAAAGAGGTCACTGACCACGGGGGGTTCCGAGAGACACGGTTCCCCCTCGCATTAAAGTTCGGTGAATTTCGGGAAAAGTTCTGTGGGACGTCCTCCTCCGCGACTTACGCAAGCGACGAGGTGTGACCTTTTCTCTAAATTTACCGAGAAAAAGGTCACTGGCCATACAAGTCTCTCTAGGATGCAACATAGTCTCCGTACAAAAGTTCTTCCGTCGAGGAAAACTCCCGAAAGGATTATAAAAGCGCGTCGCGTAAAACTTGCAATTTCTTACTAAAAAAGATAAGAGAAGTTTCCCCCACCGCGAGTGACTCTTTGACAACCTTGAAACCAAGTTTTGGGTAACGCGGCCGTCTCTGTTTCGCAAAGTAGACCTCGCGAGCTCAAAAGTTTTACCGAGAGTGTTCTCAGCGCGTTGCAAATATTAACGCGGGTCGGAGCGTTCGTTTACTTAAATCACTGATGGATTTAACTCGGCGACTACGTGCGCGGCTTGATCTGTGAAGTTGAAGCGAGCGCGATTTGTCGACAGACCGAAGGGAGAAACTCGACGGAGGGCAGCGCGGGCGGTAATCCGACAAGTGACAGATCGCATAACCGATCAGACAGCGTCGTAAACGACCTGTTTCTCGTTCCGCTACATTTCCTGCGCGAGTTCCACCGGCCGTTTGCCGGAGCCTTTTATTTCCGCCGCCGAACGTAACTTTTATTTTTTTACAACGCGCCTCACTGTAAAGTGTTTTCGCCGAGATAGACGAATCGTTTTATCGCTGCTGCATGTTGTAACGGCGCGAATTTGCAACCCGGTTCAATGCCTTTTTCTTAGCTCCCGTTTTTCTCCTTACCTACCAAGTTTTTCTTTCGCAATTCTTGTTTATGCGGCCGTGATGGAAACGTATTTCCCGGGATTTCCCAGAGGAAGATACAAGTTTTATTTTTAAAAAGAGATCCTAGTTTCTGGTTTAGAAGAAACTTGAACAACGACTCCGGCCGAGAATATGTTTTATTAGAAATACTTGAGAGCCCTTATCCCGGAGTATTATTATATATTCGTGTTCATTTTTAATACATAGAATTTAATATCCGGGTTCGTCGTTGCATAAAAGCCAGTGGAAAGTAAGCCGTGAGATAAATGTGCGTTATATAACGATTATATCCAATATCGATATCCACGTTAATGTCGAGTTCCTTGTACCATGAATATTTCACTTGCGGAGCGTCCCGACTTTATTTCCCGGAGAATAATGGCAAAAAGCGTTCGTGCTAATTTACCCGACGGTGGAATTGGGGTTACGTACTCGCGGTTTGCGGTCATTAATTTTGTAGGGGGTTTTTCGACGGCTAGTAACGCGAACGAGATAATTTTTCCGCTCTACAGTTCGCAATTTACATGAAGAAAAAAAAATACGGCGTGTCGTGTAGTGTGACGATAGTGGTGGGAAAAAAAAATCCCTTCGACGCATGCAGTAGAACGAAGTTTAATGGGGTCAGGCAAAGATCTGAGGTGGACCCGGCCGGAACAGGCGACACAAACGCGGGTGTTTCTTTAATGCGGCAAAATCCCGCTAAGACGAAAGAGGGATTGTGGATTATCGCTTAGACGCCTTAGACATTAAAGCGAGTCGGACGCCTCATTCGAGTGATTCCCCGAGTCTTTTTTTTTTCTTCTTTTTCGTTTACGCGTAGCGAAGATGAGTATTTACGTTTGATCTTTTAATGAAGCAATTTGTTACTTTTCAAGATTTCCCCGGAAACCCCCTCTCTCTTATCGATTTTCGATTACTCTTGGCGACCTTCGGTAATTCTCGATCTTGCTCTTTTATTTAAGATAGCAAACCAACTTCTCTTTTTTTTCTTTCGTACGAAAAAGTCGTTAAATAAAGATTGCGTGCAATTCGGTATAACGATCGTGGCTACTTACGAAAATCGACGCGTGTTTCAACGAAATTTCGAAAGCGAAAAGCTCGTAACCAAAAACAGGGTCGTTGAACGCATAAAACAATCAGATAAAAATGACGGGGGTTGAAAAAGAAAGAAACTGAAGTCAAGCGCGACGATCCAAGGCCACTGAGATGTAACTTTTCAACGAAATTCCGTTGGATAAATCGACCGTAATATCGTTACACGCGAATTAAACTTTAAGATGCTCATCACGCTTGTTTTAATGTCGGCCGCTTCACAGAAAGCTTTCGTATAATAGCTTCGTTCATTAGGGCGATGTAATGTGACTTTTACGAATTAATCTTGTATAAAATTGATTTTACATTTTACCCATAAATTTAACCACAGTAAGTTTTTATTCGGTATTAAATATTATAAGACGCGTATTTTAGTAAAACTATATTAAAGTTATTTTTTTTTTTTTTTTTATAAAAACACGAAGTTTTTTTTTTTAGAATAAAACTTTACCAACTCAATTACTCAGTTAACCTCATAATAAATATTGTAGAAATTAATTGTTATATAAATACTTTGTAAAATTGTAAGCAATTACAGTAATTCAACATTTACGGTGTAAATACAATTTTTGAGAAATTAAAATTTATATGAATAATTCGACACTTAAATAATATTATTTTAGCTCTTTGCAAGATACATGCGTTTCCAAACGAAATGTGATACGCGCTTGAAAGAAGAATGATAAACATTTTAATAGCTAGCAGAGATGTTATTTACGTGAAACGTCTAGTATACTTTCTCTCGCATGTTTAATGGTAAATGAAAATTAATTCTGTATAAAATACTTGTTACACCAGATCCGAGGTAAACGTAATAAAATACGCGTTATTATGTGTGTTAATATAACACAATTAATTACAGAGAAACGTGATATACAGTTGCGTATCAATATTTGAACAATTTAAATTTCAACACGAAACCTTATATTTCCAATTAAATATTATTAAATTACAGTTTTAAAGAAAATGTTATACTCTAAATTACAATATTATATGGATAGATTATGCGATCTCAATACGTAGTAAATCAGAATTAAACATTTGCATAATTAATACCTAGAAAATATAATTCTATACACGCTTTGAAATTAAATTAATGTGGTTAAAAATAATATATTTGATTAAATTTTTGTCATACAAAAACGTGACGTGTCACGTATTCGTATTTTATTCGTTCTTGATAAATCAGAAGATGCGTGATTCTCCCTAAATTTTCTATATCCGCTTTCGGGATATCCTATGAAAAGTATAATAAATGTCCCGTCCCTATCTGTGCGTCTATCTTTATTCAAATTTTTCCCTCTTCGCCACAATACGTGTGTCACAATGCCCGAGGAGCTTTTTTTCGCGTGGTACGATCAACCGTGATCGCGTAATCATTTTAAATTTAGAAATGTCCGCGCGTTATAAATAAAATCTCATCTATTTAATAAATCACATCGAGTATGTCGACTCGCCGGAAGTGCAATACGCGCGTGTAAGAGAGAGAGAGAGAAGGGAAGATGAAGAAAGAAACGAATCGCGACGGTGAATTTTTTAAGGGCTGTCCGGCGAGACAGTTTGGCCTTCTCTTAATCGACGGCCAGCCTCTTCGTGGACGAAGACGGAATGGCGGAAAGGAGTAACGCTTCGAGCACGAGCAGCCTGACTTTGCCACAGATACCTGGACCAAGCCCCGACGGCGGGGCGAGTCCCAGAAGGGCTGTTAGCCCCCTTCTCGAGGTCCGTAGGCCTCACTGCACTCTCAACTGCGAGTCCTGCAATCTGTTCCTCGAGGATCTCTACAGGCACAGTACGTGTGCGTTATCCTTGACGCGCGACGCGGTGGATTCAGTTTTCCGTGGCCACGCTCGAATTCGATACGCCGTCATTACGCGATAAGCGGCGCTTACATTACCGTTTTCTGAGAATACGTCGGAATACAACACCTATTAATAATCCTCTATTTATTTTAAATAACATTAGAAGGCTTTGTGACATTTTCGCGCAAAGGGCGACTTAAATTAACGCTGATTTTATTGCCAGCAAGGAATTTGATAAATATGCAACACTAGATAGCAATGAAAATAGAATTGTATAAAAATTGCTTTGAAATTTTTTTCGCGAATTTCAATAAACTTTTATATTATTTTTAATAAAGATCGACATGCTCTTAGTCGGCGTTGCAATTTGTTGATATTTTTCGACATTTGCTCGCATTCTTTTTATTTTAATAGAAACTGCGTCACTAGCGTAGCGGTATTTTTTATTTTAAAAGTTTCAGGAATATAATATAAATATGATATATGATACAGAGAAATCAAACTAGAATCTATTCGAAGATTTTGAAATACTTGCAAAAATTTCCTTTGCGCGTGGGCTGCGAAATATCATTCAAATCGAAATCTTTTACGTATTTTCATTTAATTCTATAACTCGATGTATCTTGGTTTTTCTTGTCGCGTATAAAATTTTAAATAAAATTATAAAAACATAAAAGAGAAGGAATAAGATTGAGGAAAAGTTGTTACTTAAAACGGAGAGAGTAAAAATATTAAATAAACGTAATTTTTAATAAATGTATTACTTTAAATCGCGTTTTAATTGTAAGAGCTAGCTCGCGTTTCACGCATATTCTGACAATCGACTAATGAGATTTTTTTTTTATATTACTGCTACGGTTATGAGAAAACTCTATATCCGCTTCTCTATATGCATTAGTTGTAAAGGAAAACTGAATGTTCCGTCACCAATGCGCTTACATCCCTTTGTCGATCTACTTCAATTCGTTTCTCGTAATATTTCTCATGACATTTACATCGAAAAACTGTTTAACTAATTCTGCGATTACGTAGAACGGATATGTCAGCGTTAGACCGAGGTAAATTTCCGCATGAATGTAAGTGTGTTATGTAAGTAGATCTTCATCCCGTTCTAGCATGATTTTTATCCGTGATAAAACCGACATACATGCGATTGAAATATAAATCGCATTATCAATGATTACACGGTCTCCAGCGGCCGCAAAAAAAAATGCCATTACTTTTTACAATTTCATCCAGCTGACGATTCCGCCAGATTCCCCATTAGCCGTTATGACCGTCAACTCATACTCGAGTATAATTCTCGTAAAAAGAAATTTATGTCGCAAGAGTACGAAATAAAATATGCTTACGTAAACAAAGAGAAGGCATTTAAATACAGTCGCAGAGCCGACTCGTCCTTTTTCCCCTCCCCCTTTGTCCCTCCCCTTATCTCTGACGGAAATAAAAATTATTCCCGATGAAACGGATCTACGTACAGACAGATAATTTCACGGTTTGTTAATGCCGCGAGGTATCTGCGTCAGTCTGGGAATATATATATATCTTACTGCGAGATTTTTATATCGGGTTAGACGCGATGCAATAAATCGATATGGACGACAATTGCACCGGAGAAGATCAAACGGTCAACGGAAATTTTGCAGTCGGTGGTTCTTTGAAATGATACGCAGACGGCAGAACGCCGACAGGCCGGCAAAGAAGAGTAACCTCGCGCTAGGCGGACATCGCCTGTCTGACGTAAGCGCGGACTGCTCCACTGAGCCGTGGATAAAACTAGTTTCGCGCGATTGCGTGCGGACGCTCCAATTCTGAGTAATTGCGGAATGCCTCGTGGCGTTATGTCGATTGTCTCTCACCACGTTATCACATCCCGTAATAGCGGCCGCGTTTGAATCGATACTTTTACGCCCAGCGGGCGGATTATTTTCCGCGCGCGCTCACTCTTTTTCATTTTTCTTCTTCTCTACGAGAAGATGCCTTTACAGATTGCCCTGTGAACTTTGATTGAACAACGCGACACGCTTCGTCTCTGTTGCAGAAATAGTGGAGGGTGTCAGAAGAGGTGGAGGCTCGCCGTTAAGGCCCGCGATTGACGAAACTTCCGTGGAAGAGGAGGTAAATATTACTGACAAATTTGTTCAAATGCACCGTCGCGCGTTCGCGATTTATGCAATATTTGTATGTGTGTAACGTAATAAGCGCGTTGTTTTTTAGAATCGTCACCAATATTTTAACGTAAAATTTTCAGGCCTATCGACATATTATTTTTACATATTGTTAATTTTTTTTTTTTAATGATTACGAAGAAAAAATAGTAAATTTACAAGATTACTAAATCTCGTTTTACAGGTGGCTACTCTAATGAGACGATGCTGGGCGCAAGACGCGGCGGACCGGCCAGATTTTCCCGCGCTGAAGCAGACGATTCGTAAAATTAATAAGTGAGTAATTTTTTTACCGAGAATTTCACACCGTTAGCGTGATTATGATCCGATTTGCAGATCGCGTTTTCTAATCGCAAATTACGCTCGCGTCGACGTTGAGACTGCGATATAGCTTGACAGTGAACTTAAAACAGAACCCCGAGCAAATTTTAATGACCCATTCTCTCATTAAGGTAAAAGCCCGCGTTGTGACGCGAGGCGTTCAGTCGCGCGGGTATCGGGATTGCGATAGAAAAAAAAAAGCTGCGCATATGGCTCGCTGGAATAACGATAAACCTCGAGGAGGGGCTGTAAAACTCGCGAATAACGTGCAAACTATCAGGCGAATGCATTAACTGCGTCGTCGAGGTATTGTTCCCGCCTGGCGTTATTTCCGTCTCGTCGAATTTCTAGCGGATTCGCTGTTACGTTTCGCGTCGAAGTGCCGGCGTGTCGGAAATGTCGATAACGACGACGATTTTCTCCTGACGTCGGAATCAACGGATGATCATATATATATAATTGCAGCGCTAAACGCGGCCGCGTTATTCGGCACGAAGGGAAATAACGAGAAACGTAAGATTCAGGTCGAATTGAGAGAGGACTGGCTGAAACTCCCTGGTATATGGCGTGGAACAACGTCGTTCGTATTCAACGCGGCAAATTGTACGCGCCATTGTGGAAGTCGACATAAAGCGTCGCCGAGAGCAAAGCTCTCGTGATATCTCTACGGGTATTTCTTTTTCTTATATCGCCAAGACGGGCAGTCACCTTCTTTCTCCCACCCACCCTCGCTCTCTTTCTTTTCCGTCTCTTTCCAGTTAGATATTGGCATAGTTGTCGACTTTCCGGGCGTAGTGCATCATCCCGACCCCCGAGAAAGACTACATCGTCGAGTCCAAGCACACGGGTAATTCAGTAGGTCAATAACTGCGCGTGAAAAGAGAATGGCTTCCGGACGGCTGAGCGCGTTTCGAAGAAACGAAAAAACCGAGTAATAAGCAGAAAAGACGGCAGCGAGAGACTCGAAGAGCAGAATAAATTGGGGGGAAAAAAAAGAAATCGGCGATTGATCATCGGAGCAATCGATAGACTTTTTCTTCAAGGAAAATTGCGCTGACTCGTGAGAAGCGCCACTGGCTCTTCTCGGAAATACAAATTTGCAACTAAATCATCCGCAAGATTATCTCGTCCAGAAAAGATACAAACTAAAAACGAGCGTATCGCCTAGAAGAGACGACAAGATTTACATTTTCGATCGTCTAATAAAAGCCAGCGGTGATCTCGCGAGAAAATGTGAATCGAGAATAGAAAAAAAAAACGAGAGAAAGAGAGAGAAAAAAAAAGAGCTTGGCGCAAGAAAATGAGATCGCTGCTTTGCATAATTTCTATACGCATAATTTTTCTCATCACGCTTCCGTGCCGCGGGTTGGAATCTAAATAAGAATTCTTCAATCTCATAGGAAAGCGATTGAATCCGACATTCGTTCAATACCTTCGACGGACGGCTGTTTCGATTGACGGCTCGTCGCCGCGTTTGATCGAGAGCTTCCGATCTCATTTAACTTCGACGTAGTTTTATCGAAGTGCTCGGCAATTTTTATTTTTATTTTCGGCGATAGCACCGGTATGGCTCGCGAATTGGACCGGCGCGACGTGGCACCCGGTGATTGACTTTTGTGAAAATTTTGCGGATTCGAGAGGCACATTTGTATAAAAATCGTTACCGGAGCTGTTGCGTTTCAATATAGATAAAATGTATTATATTACACGTAAAATAACAATACAAATGTACAATTGCTATTTTTACCTAGTTATAAAATTTTATTTTTTTTTTATTTTTTATGGAAATACCTACCACGAGAGAAATCAATTATATTTTAACATCTACATTTATATTTTACATTTAATTCTTTCAATGCTACACACGTGACACATTTAATGTTAAATTTAATATTCAATATACATATATATTATTTCAATTTTTGTTAAATCGTAACTTACAATGCTCCGCTATCCGGTAAGGATTTATATTCAAATCTGTTCTATTCGGGCTGTACATTTGATGTACGTACTGTTCATTAAAGTCCTAAAGCTACAACAGCATCACGGACTTCCGGAGATATACGACTAACACTGCGCCACACGACGATCCCTTTAAACTTTCCAAAGCTTATTAGCTAATTGTAAGACATGTACGCGATGTTGAAACAAAATATTTCTTTTATTCAATTAAGAATACCTATTTAATCTGAGATATTGGATTTCTCAAGAGCTTAAAGATAGACAGTATTATTAATATTTACTTAAGAGGGATTTTGTCAATCGCTTTTATTATTGTATCTCTTTATAGATCCGTTATTGTTGTATTTAAGAACGGGAAAATAGCTGACGATCTATTTTATTTATATTGCATCATGTGTTCGAACTAAATAAAGCTTGCCGTCCCTAAACTTTTTGTTAATTAACGTCAGAGCTATTTACAGAATATTGCACGAACGTATTCTATAATACGTATCATTCCTAAATATCCGCGAATAATTGTTTATACAAAGTTCATTCAGCGTATCGATTATCGCGAAGTTGAGCGATTTCACTAAATAAGACGCTACGATAATAAAAATTTATCGCAAGTTTGTATTTCTCAATTTTCGCAAATTAATCTCGGTGCACGAGAACGTTAGGATAACGTTGCAAAATGCCTCAATGTACGACGAAATCTTATTTGCACCGGCAGCGAGCGTATTGTTTCCCGCGTAATGCACGAACAGAATTTTAAGTAATGAACCGTTTTCAACGGCTGAACGCACGCAAACTAACTCCAGGCGGAGTCCACACGGAAACGGAGTAACCGCGTTATTTAAAATTAATAATTGAGAAATAAACTGTGAATACCCTTTAATATTCAACGTAGAATATTTTTTTTTTTTTTTTTAATACTCATATATTTCAGAAACGTTTTATATGAGTTTTCCCATGCGTGCATTTTTCAGTCCAGTTTTCCGCAACGTAAAATCACGCTCGCGTGATATTACGAGGATTCCGCAACGGTCTCGCGTTTGAAGCGCGTAAAAACGCATTTTACACGGGTATTCGAGTGAAGTACGTCATTGCGCACCGCGAATGAATGCCAATGTATAAACGCATCGGATGCGCATGCGGCACGTAGGAGGCATTGAGCAGTTTCGGCGTTCGATGTTGCAACAAATAGCACGATTGACAGCGGCGAGATTAAAGCGAACGATAGCGCTCGTCGTCGAGATTTGTCCGTTCATCGGCACGACGGATACTGAACTCGCGAAGATAGCATCGTCGTTTATAGGAATTTTTACTATCGGGACGGCTCTCTCGAGATCGCGGATGTTCCATAAAACCGTTACGTGCCTTTTCTGCAGCGAGATTAAGGTCACAAAAAATTCGCCGTTCAGTAAAAAAAAAATCTAAGCGACAAAACAATTTCTTTGATCGGGAATATCGAAAATTATCAAAACCACGCGGAATCTCGCGTCAGCGATAATTTTATACGCGCACGCTCTGTTGCTCTTTTCATTATATTTTTTGCCTGACGCGGAGCACATTTATATCCCTTTCGTTTCACTTATATATTAAATTACTAACGCAATGGAACAAGACCAAAAACCAGAAAGACGGAAGAGACGGAACAGAGGCGAAAAAAAAATTCTCATAATTTTAATAAATTAAAATTAATTTCGAAGCTTGACAGATAAAGTCATTGAAAAAAAAAATTAGGAGAGTGTTTGCGGTTAAAGAGAAAATAGTAGACGTAGTAAAAGTA
This sequence comes from Cardiocondyla obscurior, assembly GCF_019399895.1. Classification (NCBI taxonomy): domain Eukaryota; kingdom Metazoa; phylum Arthropoda; class Insecta; order Hymenoptera; family Formicidae; genus Cardiocondyla; species Cardiocondyla obscurior. The sequence goes on from NC_091864.1 coordinate 369,123, forward strand.
AGACAAAAGACATGCATAAAAAAAAATTACGTTACGCACTTGAATAGAATCTTTCTCTTACTCATTGTAAAAACTGTACAAAGTACAGTAAATTATCTAAAGTTAATGAAAATTGTGTCGCTACTAAGGCGCTTACGAGAAGTTACACGATGACATTGTTTCCGAAAGAAGTCACGCGCGTTTTTGAGAACTTTATATAATGCCTCGACGCCACACGATTCCTCTAATTGCAAGTCGATATACTTCCGCGTAAGAAGTCTTAGGAGTTGCTTCCAACTTCTTAGCGAACTTATCGAATAAACACAAGTCTATCGTTATCTCCCTTTCCGAATAAAGACGCGTGAGGTTACCTGTTGGTATATGGCTTACCGTGAATTTGAAACATTCAGCCCTTAATATCTTATGCACGACTCGCGTCAGTATAATATTATAAATCACATCGCATTTTATGAAGGCGTACGCGCGAGAAATATTTAATATCACAAAGAAGGGTTTACTATAAACTCGTCTCCCTTATTATTTTCAAGCCATAAAATCGATCTCGAAGATATTTCATAACTTCGTGAAATATTGAGCCGTCTACAATCAGATTGAAATTCCTTTTTTAAAGATTGAAAAAATTTATTTCAGAAAATATCTGATTTTGTTTGCCGCTACGTATCTTTTATAACGTGAAAATAATAATAAACTAGTGGCAGTATCGCGGTCTAAAGATAGCCGTGCGAAGTGGAAAACTTGATTCATTGGCATGTATGCACTCTGCATACACTTTATTCGCTATCATACGACGTCATTTTGTCCCTTTCATATATCATAGAGCACATATTGTTCGCGCTGTCTTTATCGACAAGTTATAACTTCGAAACTGTCACGGCTAACGATCGGCTTCGCTTTTATTAGTGGAAACACACGGGTTTTCACCCGTAGTATTTGTCCGGTTCATTTTTAACAGTTCAATCCGATATTTCTCGTTTAAAGAAAAAAAGAAAAAAAAAAAAAGATTTAATGTTAACAAATATTTTTTCATTTAAATTTCACCTTTTCTGTCGGCTAAATTTTCGATATCGCATTAAATTCTTTTAGCGGTAAAGTAACAGAATTGAAAAATTTCGCGTCGATAGAAAATTTTGATGTCGTTACTATTGACGGAGAGTATCGTTATCATAAAATTACTTTAGAATAATGGCATTCGCGTTTTCATTTTAAAGCATGGCACGTCAATCTCTCCGAAGTTAACGTAGTTATCGCATCTCTTTGAAAGACGATTATGTGGCGTGACTCTCTACACAACTACGCGCACGTGTATTTCGCTACGCGCTCCGAAGGCCCTAACGTCGTCGTTAGCGCACGTGCGCTGCGCGCTGCAAGTCGAGAATTAGATCGGCCGAGATAATTACGTTCGATATTTTGTAAGAGAATTACGTAAACAGGTCCGCGAAAGCTCCCAGTTCGATATTAAGGTCGCAAAGTGAAACGCAAGTGCTCCGAACCTTTCGAGACCAGTTATATAATGTGATTGTGCAACAGAATTATTGAAAAAGAAATAAACTTTTCTCCTCGTCATTGTTTCGAAAATTATAACGCCGTAAATAAGTAAAATTACAGTCACGTTCAATTTTGCTTGTAAAGTGCCGACTGCTCGAGCTTTTCGCGTTTCAATCTTGCCGCCGCTATTTCGGTATTCAGAACATTGTCCGCAACCGTAAGATACGGTTAGTTGAAACATTTAATGTAAGGGTCAAATATTATTTCGTAAGGGAAAAAAAAAATTTCTCGCAAAATTTTCCATTTCATAAATTACACGACCGTACTACGAGCGTGGTAGAAGAATTTGCTTATCATTTTAGTCACGACTTGCGAGTTGAAGCTTTTTTTCGTCCCTACCTAGATTTATTTACCTGCGAAGACGTTTGCGTTAAATTTTTTATTTTCTCTAAGCACGACGATACTCTTACAAGTTATACTATTTTATATACGTAATCCTATTACATTTAAATGAAAGGAATTGAATCAAATCATTGGCATAGAAACCGTCTTACAGAATTATTTTAATTAAATTGTTTACTTTGCCAATATTGCATATTATTAATTGATTTTAAATAATATAATATTTTTGCAAGAGACCAATTGTTTTAGGGAACAAACATTAAATTATTACAAATGCTAAAACGATGCTAAAGCGTATTAAATAGAAAAAGAAAAAAAATTGAATCTCTCTTTATAAAAAGGGGATTAAAAAATTAGAAGAGAAAAAAAATCTTGCGTGAGCAATTATTTTAAAGATATTAAAAAAGAGGTGTTTGCATAAATTTCGTGAAATTATTCTCAGAAGAGTTTTGCATGCGAAGCCAAATTTCGCCACTTGAGTGAAGTCGAGTAAAAAGCTTATTACCGGAGCGCTCAGTAACATGAGTAATTAACGTGTTCAACAAATTAACCCGTTGACGTTTAAATCCTCTTAATTTCCTAATTATTAATAAAGCGCGCGTATTTTATGTACTATAAATTTTGTTCAATAACCTGAATATTAATCTGATTATGCACGAGCTCATTTTTATGCACTTGAAAAAGTTATTAATAAACAATTATATCACTGTTTATCAAATAATTAAAAAATACTGATATTTCCAAATTAAATTTCCAACTGAAAGTTATAATTTAATAAATATACAGCAATCATAAAATTATAACTTATAAATTTATTAGAATAAATTAGAACAAACCTATAAAAGAGTAAAAATATCTTATCGACTTTTATTCTTTTCATATTCCTCAACCTCCCAATATTGAACAAATTGCTAATTTTTAGTAAATGGTGCGCACGTTATTGTACAGATAGAAAACCGATTTATATAGTCTTTCGAAAGCTTTTCGCAACACAGATAAAACCTATAAAACGGACATGATCTTTCCGCGGCGTACCTTTTAGTCTCGCTTTTAGAGATAAGCTTCTTATCTATAACTTGATGAATTTCAGTAAATCGTGAATCGCGAACGTGACATATAATTTTATGTAAGTTTTTCGAAACAATACTTATTCTTTAAAATTAAATTCTTTACCTACGTAATTTTTTAATATGTATCACGAAAATCGACTAAATAAAAAATAATCACATTATATATTTTTTATGTTTTCGTGTTGCTTAAAAATAATTAATAACCGCGAAGGCCAATTGTACTTATTGATTAATAGTCCTCGACTATTTTCAGCCGCGTAATAACTCTGAGTATATCAAGAACAAAACGATATATGCATGCAACTTTTATTGCAAACAGTGGCGAACATTTCTCTCAAAAGAATGCTGTTATTTTATCTGGTGAAATTCGCCCGAAACGTCGATAGCTGACGTTTGACACCGACTAAGTGGTACTCTGCCGAATGTCGATTTTCACGTCCCTTTCTATTATCCTCAGAATGCGTGTTATGTCAATCTTCCCTACTAAACCCGAGAACTAGACCCTCGCTACCGGAACCCATTCCCTTCATTCTTTTACGAAAGTAAATGATGAAATCTTAACGCGTCTGTTTAACGTGGGTTTCTTGTAGTCGATATTTTTATTAACCGTATAACGAATCGTTGCGAAACATTAAGCAATTTTAGACGGATGCCTACTCGTTACATTTTATATAAATTAGAACAAACAAAAAATTATACGACTTACCAATCTGCATGGCAGCGGAGTTGTTGAATTCTGGCGTTGGCTGAAACATAAAAAGAAATATATCAATTTAGACATGTATATTAGTTTTAAAAATTTATAAAAAAAAAAGTTAAAGTCTTTATTTAATAAAGATTTTATAAAAGAAATTTATGCTCACCTAAGAGTTGCTCCGCTGATGCAGGATGCCTCCTTGGCCTGCTCATCCTCTCGGATGGGACGTGACGAGCCCTCCTTCCGCGCACTGGAAACTCGCGATCGCGCTCCCGTGAAAAAAATATACATAAAAAAAGCGCCCGCATACTTTTCGACACTACCGAAATGTCCAACGAACCGGCTGCGGTTTGTATAATTTAATATCGACGCGCGGCACTTAACGATGCGAAGCAGCGGAGTTTCTCTTCGTCTGAAACAGAAAAATTACAAAATTATGTTGCAGATATTTAATTTGATTAAATAAGATAATAAAAAAATGTTATCAAAAATTGAAATTATTTATTTCTAAAGAAAAATTAATAATTACCTTCGGGTTGCTCCGCCGGGGCATGATGCCCTTCCTGAGCCTCCTCCTCCTCTCAGAATGTCTGCGGGATGTCGGGTTGGTCCTCTGAATCTTCATCTGAAACGCAAAAAAGATTTCACTTTAAACGATGAAATAAAACATGTGCTTTACGTACGCATATAAATGCCTATAGACACGGTACAAGATACTTATCTATCGTTGACCTCGAGCTTTGTTTTGGTGCTGGGCGGCCGAGGCACATTCCAAGCGCTCCCACCCCCCCCCCACCCACACATTGCGCGCCGCGAGCTACGTAGGTGTTAGCCGCTAGGCCGCTCGAAGGGGAATGGAAAGGGAATGGGTCTAGTCGCTAGCGCGCACCCTTTCTTCTCCCCGTGCTCCCCTCCGGCGCCTATCCCCGTTTAATCCCGAACGTTCGCTAATATCGCGCTGTACAATTTTACGCCGAAAGATTTTATGACACGTGGTAAAGATTTAAATTTTTCTCTATTTAAATACAATGCTCTCTCCGATGTATTTTCTATTATTTGAAAAAATATTACTTCGATATATCTATTTAATATTTAACGCGCCTATATTCTTTTAAATAATATCGTCGCGAGATCACACGTAATTAACAAATAAATCCTACAACATATTCAGCCAAGTAATTATCTTGGCTTCCACGGGAATCGATTATCACGATCTCAAACAATTCTCGATATCGGGTCTCTCATACCTACGTAACGTAGATATTACGTTTGACCACAATCGCGGGGATTGGATTAATTGTCCTTTGCGAGGACTCGCTGTCTCGATTATGGTTTGTCCTGTTCTCTACATATCCGACCTACCAGGGTGCTTCTTGTAGCCTCTGATTGAACGATATCGATGCACCTCGCGACGGGGATTAAATTGAAGAATTTTTTCTCTCTGTTCGCAATTGATATCCAGCTATCGACATTTAATCGTGCGATGTATACGATTTAATAACTCACTCCGTGCTCTCGATTTCGAAGACTTTTTACCAATCGTTCGCCACCCCGTAATCTTGCGTGTCAAAGGTGAATAAAAAATTATATGCGATCCGTACTCCTTCTGTGTTTTAGAGACTACGAGAGCAGCAATATTCTGGACAATTTACTATCCCGTATGGAGCAGTACGCCACGAATTTAGAAACCTTGGTGGAAGAACGCACGGCTGACTACCTCGAAGAGAAACGTAAATGCGAGGAGCTCCTTTACCAGTTACTACCAAAGTAAGTTTTCGTGAAACGCGAACGGAATGGACTTTTCTTCGAAAGGACGAGAACGTCGTTACACTTGCTGCAAACTTCTGCGGGGAATTTGTCCGTAGCATCTCTCGCGTTTCGTCATAAATATTTAAATAACCGAATTATTTAGACACGGAAAAATCTGACGGACTTATTCGAAGTAACGCGAAAAAAAAATGAAATATACGTTTTCCGCGTTGCGTTATATAATTTCTAAACTATCGACTAAATTCCGATCAGCTTTTATTTCTAAAATTATGTTAATTGAATATAAATTGGACATAAATACATATGAAAATTTTTCTTGCTAAATGCTAACTGATCATTAATGTAAATGAGGGTAATAATGGTTGAAATAGCAAATGCCTTTTTCATTAGAATACGACAATGGACGGTGACGTAAATTAACGGTTGGAAAAATCTTTTCATACTACATACGGCGTGACACAGAAATAAAAAATCAGTTAAATTCGAAGTATTCGTCTGTACGACGTGCCGTGATCGAAAGATTATTGAAAATTAGTTAGCTTTAAAATCAAAACTTCTCTGAAAAAAAAAAAAAAAAAAGTTGGAACTGTCGGCGCACGTAGCTACGAACCGATAAAAAATCAAAACGATATAATTATGAAGGAAAAAATGTGAAAATAATTTACAGATCTTGGCAGAAGTTTGCCGCGCGGCTCGCCGATGTAATTATTATATTATCTTTTATTGCACGGCGAAGTAAAATTTGCTCATAAAAAAAAAGGAGTCGTAATGCATACACGTATATGTATACGTACATACATATATATATATCGCTCTTTTAAACGAAGCCGTTTCATTATAGCGTGCACGGTTAACACATCTCTCTTATACAACTTCTAGCGAACAAGCAGGCAAACCCTAATGAACTTTACGAAGATAAAAGGCACAGTGCGAGATACGGGGAAAATTTGTTGAGAGCTTCGGAAACTTTATCACCGTCCCTCGCGAGTGATAATTCTTTTGTCGGGCCTCGGTGACATAGTTAGGGCGCTATCGCGTCAGGTTTAATCTATATGTGACACGGGGACGTGAAATTCGTATCGACGTTGATCTTCCCGAGATGACCGTCGATATTTCTACGCGCGATAAATGCAGGTGACTGATTCGCCGCGTGTCGAGCTCGGTTTCACGATTCTGCTAAGCGCGAATGACGGATCGATCATTTCCCCGGAAGTACTGTCCCTTGAACTTTTTTTTTTTTCCCCTGCTGACCGCAGTCTGAAAGGGACGTGTTTGTTTGTTCCTACGAGCAGATCGGTGGCGTCGCAGTTGATTCTCGGGCAAAGCGTAATCGCCGAGACGTACGATCAAGTGACAATTTACTTCAGCGACATCGTGGGCTTCACGAGCCTGTCGGCCGAGAGCACGCCTCTGCAGGTGGTCGATCTACTGAACGACCTCTACACGTGTTTCGACTCCATTATCGAGAACTTCGACGTTTACAAGGTGAGTATCGACCTGTTACGAGCGCATCTCGGACGCACCGCGAGCATGATTTAAAACCACGGTCGAAGGGGTGAATAATTTAACGGGGGAAAAAAGTCACGACGCTCGCTCATGAAATAGCGATAAACTTTCCGTTCGCAATCCGCGTCCGACGGCATTCGCACTCGCGATATCTAACAAAGTTCTTCCGACGCGCAGTTTTATCAGAGCCGAGCGAACAAAGCGTCCATCGTTTCGACAAGTTTTTTTTCAAAAACCTAACTTTGTCTAATAAGAAACTTCGCTTTCATCATACTCGCACACGTACGCGCTCTCTCTTTCTCTTTCTTTTCTTCCTATTTTTCCAGCAATTCCGCCTTTGATAACGATTATTCGGAATAACATATTGCACGGTCAACGCGCTATATTTCTCATTGAATCAAGCCCGAGCTCCCTCTTCGATTCTATATTTACTAAGTATTCCACGTGCCGTTATTTGGAGCTTATCGCGAGATGTTCAACCTGTTACTGCCAACGCGAGAAAGAGATGCAGAGACAGAGAGGGTAAAAGAAATATGGCAATTCTGGAAAAGAAATTGCTCTTGATTTCTTAGAAGAGCGATTTTCCATGAAAATAACACAATTACTGCGCGTGGACTTGAATCTGAATTATTGCGTAATATTTGCGGAAAAGGCGCTTAGCGAAAAACTATTGACTCGCAAACTCCAAGTATATCTTATCGTAAAAAATATTAAAATTGCCCAGATAACGGAAAATTAAAATAAGAAAACGAGTACTCGAGTGGAAATTTATTCCCACCGTTATCTAAAAATTAGCCGGCCGATTCGCGGTTCGTCTCGTGGCTGTCTGACAAAACTGTCCAGCAATGAGTCGGAAATGTTACGCTCGAATCGTCCAAGTACCATGCAATTATTCCTAATTAACGACGAGCTAGAAAAGCTCGATATCTAAACGTTTTCCGTCGCGTTCGAGTCTCTACTGCGCGTTCTGACCTTACGCAACGCTCGACTGTCGAATTCGCTGGGTCCGTTGACCGCCGCGATAGTGTGAGTACGTTCGTGTGTCAACATCTGGCCGGCAGTTTCCTTCGCGTTCCAAGAATCCAAGTCGCAAGGTGGAGGACGAGCGGGCAGTGGACGGCGAGAACCGGTTTGCCTGGCGAGTTCGGCAATCTGAGCGAGCGTTGACCGTCGCGTTAGTGTTGGTACGTGCGTGTGTCAACATTTGGCAGGTAGTCTCCTTCGCGTTCCAAGAATCCAAGACGGCGAGAACCGGTCTGCCCGGCGATTTCGACAGTCGAGCGAAAGTTGCGTATGGTCAGCTCAACAACAGTAAACAAGTACGCGGCGAAAAAAGTTTAGATATCTATTTAGAAACACGATCCGCGCTGGACAGTGACGAGACGATGCTAGACAGATTTCGTTCTTTTTTTTTTTTAAGCGACAACTTAATTTTTCGAAGACAATCACTAAATAATAATTTCTACAAAATCAGAGATAAATTTCCACTCGGGTATATATAAAAGCACGGCATGTGACGCGAATCGCACGGAAAAAAAAAATATTGCGATAATGCATCTCGCGCCCGGAGCCAAAAAGTACGCTTTTATCATATTATTAAATTAATATTAAAGGAACGAAATTGTATTAAACGAGCAAACCGCGCGGAATTTTCAACCGATAAAGCGCCAATATTTTAGTTTAAGAAGTCTTTATAATTTTACAGTCTAAAAAGCACCCCACGGTGCAGCGCGATAAGCATATGATTACCGCGACTATATATATCTAACCCCTGCAACAGTTCCTTTGAACTCCATTACTTTCCTCTAATTACAGATTAAACTTTCGCTTTCTCGAGCGATCTTTTCTTCTCTCTCTTTCGCTTTTTAGAATATTGAATATTGAAATCGAATATAATCCTACGCTCACTACTCGTCATACTCTTTCATATGTTTAAAGGAATCGTCACCGTAATTTATTTAAACGGCGAGTTTGCGTTATCGCGGTTTATTGAGAAGGGAACTTCGTTAGGAAGCACAATTTCCATTAATATCGCATCGCTCGCGGATCGACGAATCATTATTAATATTCGCAGCAGTTTTATTTATTATGTATCGACTGTAATTATCCGAGATTTATCAAACTTCGCGAAATAAAGTTAATTTTTGTTTCGCCATTTATTCGCGTGATATAATACTCGCTTCTATAATACTTCTACATTAAATATATCCTACTTTTAATCCGTTTACTTCACTCTGATGTTGCGAACTTTTTAAGACCCTAGCGTCCTTGTTAAATATAATGGCGTTATTTCCACGAACTTTTCTTTTTTCCCGACACCTTTTTTTTTTTTCTCCGTAATTAATCCATTTAACCCAAACAAAAAATTAAGTTCATCACTGATAATTATTGCGTGTAAGATAATTTTTTTTTTTTTAACACGGAAAAACCGAAACTAATCGTCAAAAATATTATCCACGAATTGTACAAATTTATCGGCGTTTATTTACGCGTAAAGTATTTTTCATAATGCTAATAAATATTAAAATGTAAAAAATGTGCTTGACTCACCACAACGATTCTTCTCCATTTTTTTTTTCCAGGTGGAAACGATAGGGGATGCTTATATGGTCGTGTCGGGTTTGCCGGTGAGAAACGGGATGAATCACGCCATGGAGATTGCAAGGATGAGTTTGGCCCTCCGAGATACGGTGATGACGTTCAGCATACGCCATAGGCCACACGAGCAATTAAAACTTCGTATCGGCATGCATTCTGGTAAGTCGGCGTCTATCCCGTGCCCTTTTTCCCTCACCTGAAACAAAACGAGATAGATTAGTCGCGACGTGATTCCCGGCTTTGTCCTGGGATTATATCGCGCGCGATGTGCGATGTACCTGAGAATTTTCAATTTCAAGTTCACAGGCGGACTGTGCATCGCGCTCGATGTGTATCACGTTTCAGCGTATTATTAAGATTTTCCCTTGTGGATTTTTCACGTTCGATTAAAGAGAATAGCGCGTTCAACGCGTCGACGGAACGACGTTATAAATCGAGTCCGCATTTCGCGTTGCGAATCGATTGCACGCAGCGAACGTCGAGTGTGCCGGCCGCTAAATTGATATCGCGAATAACGCGATTAAATAAAAGGAAGAAAAAACACGATATTTCAAAATAATTTCTAGGGGGAACAAAATTTTTTTTTTTTTTTCTCTCTCGAATTTACAGTGGCGAAATATCGCCCGCGAACGAAACTGGTGCTCGAAAATGGTGTTGTTGAAAAATCAGCAGCCATCTGCCGCTACGAGCGAATGAATAATTGTGTTTTCCAATTGAAGTCGTTAGTCGTTTTCGGTTCTATTTCCATTAAGATTGAAATTCACGGCACGACGGTCCCTTAAACCGTTGCGTGACGGGAATCTCTATTTCCTGAACGCTAATTCGTCTGTCAACCTCTCCCGCGAAAAAAATTTCTCTCGGCGACAAGTGTCACGTTTATCCGGAACGGCAACCTTCGGGATCGCATAGAACTTAGATTACACCAATTCCGCGAGAAGAAATGGCTCGACGTGATATTCATCGAGCGGTTAGCTATAATTAAAGAAGTTAATTGCTTTTTAAATGGACTCGGGAGTTTAACGTCGCTTCCGCACCGCCTAACAAAAATGATTAACGAATTTGCGAAAATATGGTTATCAAATTTCTTTTATGAGTATTAATACTGAGAAATTGGCCTTTTAAATTACGAGAGAGTTAATAGCGTTAGTAAAAAAAAGGCGAAAATATTTTTATAAAATTATTTCAGTGATAAATGCAACTTTGACGACATCTAAAAATATTCTCTTCTACGTAAAGGAAAATCTCGAAAACAAAAGGCAGAGTTCCGCGGAGACACGGAATGAAAATGGTCTCGTGTAATTTTCACGGTTATTACGATTATTTATTTCTCCTGTCCCTTCATCGAAAGAAACGGTGTAAAAAAAAATATCTAGCATCGGATGGCACATTTGTTTTCAGGACCATGTGTGGCCGGCGTGGTTGGTCTCAAGATGCCCAGATACTGTTTGTTCGGCGATACGGTCAACACGGCATCCAGGATGGAGAGTAACGGAGAAGGTAATTAACAGCTCAGTCATTCTCGGGGAAGGGAAAACGCTCCCACGCCGGGGGAGGGCGAGGGACGTAACGGGGAGAAAGCGCGCGGGGTGGCGGAAAGTTATAGGACACGGGCGGCAATTAAAGGAGCGAGGTAAAGGTACGGCGGCGAGAAGCAAGGTCGCCGCTTAAGAGAAAATCGACCCCGCTCTCGAATAGTTTCCATAGAGACCGCGGCTCGTTTTCAACCACGGGCGCAATTATAACTGCTGATTGGCTTTAATCACGCGCTAACTTTCCCCGTGCCGCGTTAACAACGCGCTCGCGAATTATTAATTCGCTCGATGACGGGCGTCACGGTTGAACCGGCGGATCTGTTTTAAATTCAATCGCTCGTAATTTCGGGCTTCATCGATATTTCGCGGGTGGAACGGGACGCGACGTGAAAGCACTTCGTTTCCTCGGTGTCCTCTAGGCCTGCGATTATTCGTGTAGCTGGACTGCGCGCGTTTCATCACTGTTGTTATTATATTTTTTTAAGTTTTTTTTTTTCTTTTATTTTTTTTTTCCACGACTGATAACGAATCTCGAATGCGGGAAAAGCGACACGCAACGTAAATTGATTACCCGCCGGATCTCGTTTACTGACAGGCTCGTGTGTGAGCGTGGCATGCGGCGTGTGTCGCTTAAATGTCGCGTGGGCGATTTTTCCCTCGCAAGGACTTGGGTGGCGGCGTCGCTCCGCGCGAGGCAAGGACGCGCCGCAAGGCGCCACGCGGCTGTTTATCGAGTTTCTTCGTGGCTCGTTTTGTGCGTCGCGAGAATTATATCACGCACGTTAAAGTTTCCGGATGATAGATTACGCCGCGAGAGGTTTCAATTTTCCTTTCACCCGCAGTTTCCGGCGACGCGTCGATTATTGGATACGCGCGGGTGAAATCGCGATACGGCTCTTTCGCGAATTACATTGTCGCGAGCGCTATAGAATTACAATTACAGGCCCGCGCGAGGTGTTCGGATTTCAATGTCGACGCCGCGGATCGATCGATTTACGTTGTAATTGAAATATCAGCCGCGGGACGCTTTCGGGATATAAAAGAATCGAAGACAAAGGATTTTCTAAAGGCTACGAGTTCGGAGAGCAATTAAATAACGCTTCACCCGCGATCTCATCCTGCCAACCAGGAAAATAAAATTTATCTCCTGAAAATAAAGAGCTCGCTCGAGATCGAAGCGAGGGTAATTAAACCCGATCGATGACGAGTATACTCGTCCAACGCGGAGCGAATACACCCTTGAGTATTCCGTATAAACCTACAAAAATACCTATATGCGAGTGAATTAAATTACTCGCTCTACGGTCGGCTCCGTTGTCGTAAAACTGCTCCCCCCTCGCCCACTCGTCCGCGTCCCATCGCGGTTTCCGCGGGCTAATTTCTGCGACGAGACAACCGCGGGATACTTTGCGCAACGTTCCCGATATCGATATCACACGAGACATGCTCGATTCCGCCGAAAGAACGTTAAGAAAAAAAAAAAAAAAACAACGATCAACGAGCGGAGCGAAGTGCGCCCGGTAATCGCGGACAAATTAAAAGCCACCGATGATTTTTAAGTTACGATAAATATGTATATTTTAAGTCGCAAGAAGCTAACGAATCACGTTAAATTTGGAAAGAATGACTGATCGCGAGCGAAATTAATATCGCAATTATCTCGTTGTCCGCCGTTTTCGTTCTCGCGTGGATAAATGTGCGATTTAACAAACAGCTGTCGCATCGAACGCGCTCACGAGAGCTTAATCGCCGTGATTGATGGAACGAGTATGCCAATACTTGTTAACTATCCGCAGCATCTCGAATGATACTACAACGCATAATAGCGCGACTGTTACGATATTACGTAGCTGATTAAAAATGAAAAATTAGCGCGCCGTTTCTCGCGCCCGGCTTGCCTGCGCCTCCCTTTTCCGATAGGAAATGCAATCAAGCTTTAGAAATGGATCATACGAAAATTGCGTATATCGGATTAGCATACTTGCAGATCGCTCTAGCCATCGGCCGTGCTGTAATCGAACTTGCATCCAGTCGACGACGACGGAATTTCCGATCGGCACGGTAACGTTATTATCGGTTTAAATTCCATTAAAAGTTCCAGCGGCGCTATCAGTTCGAGAAGATGTTATAGCGCCGATTTGTTCGTGTTTAGTTTAAGTCGGGGTACTTGAGGCCGATTTTATCCCGCACGTTTCTCATATATTTCGAGCGTTTCATAATTTTCAGACATTCGCGGAAGTCTCGTTATCTTCCCCGCGGCGCGTGTTTCTTTATTTTATTGCAATCGAAAGAGTTGTATGAAAAATTACACAAATTATTTAATTTGAAACTTGGCGATAATTTTAACAAACGGTTAGTTCGCCGGAAATTATCGATTTTCTTTAATTGCCACATTAAAGCATTTTTCATTACGCTTGTTACGCGGTATTCGTATAAAGTATTCGTATGTAGAATTTTTTTTTTTTTAAAGTTCTGAACTTGAATCTTTCAACTACATAGTTATTTAAATAAATTCCGTGAAAATAAATACGATAATTCTGACTACAATAATTTTATAAATTACTAGAAAAAACCGTGCGCGCTTTATTACTTTCGGGTTCGGACATTAGTTAATTATAATAATTTCTTTGTGATATATAAGGTGGACGGCGTGTTGCCGGTTTACTTACATTTATGTCTTCCGGATAGCGGCTAGGTTAAGTTATTGTCCGTCCCTTCTTCCGTGGCAGTTCCTGGATTATCCGGACGTGTTGTAGCACTTCATGTGAATTTCACTTAACGTTATATCACACTGCTCTGATTTGTTTTGTCTTTTATCATCACTGTCACTCGAGAGACGAACGACCGAGAGAAGGACGATGGATTAACGCGGCGATTTTTTAAGATTAAAATTAGCGCGACGAACGATCATTTGTTAGAAAAAGTCTTACTTCCACGGCGCCGGATCTTTCTTCGAGTATTCGCCGAGCGGCAAACGAGACGGGCCGCGATGCGAAATGTTCTCCGCGCACTTGATCTTCTTCGAGTTCCTCAAAAAATTGCTTCTTCGGAAGGAGATGAGAGTCTCGACCGCGACGGTGAAGACGGGCGACGTGCAGATGTCGTACTCTAAAATGGCGGCTGTCCGATCTCGGTGAACGTCGTCGAAGGAGATGGCGAGTGAAGGCGTCGGTGCTGCCGGACGCGCGGCGCAATTCACGCCGGACGCTCCGTGGCGCTGTTCGCGTTCCCGTAACCTTGTCGTCCCGAAGCACTTTTTCGACGCACGAACAAAGTTCAAAACGACGAGTGGTATGACAAAAAAGTGCATAAAATGATCGCTCGTACCCGACACGACGACGTCGACGCATATTCGCACGCGATACTTCCCTATCCGCGGCCGAAAATACGCGCAGTTGCGGAGCGATTAGTAACACGTCCGCGCGCCCGGGCCTCCGCAACTAGACTGACTGTTAGACAGTTGGCCCCTTGGATAGAACGAGACAACCGCGTAAAAAAAGTGAGACAGACGATGCAACTCGATCGCTGATTGGTCGGTGCTCGTCTCGCAAAGATGGAAGACCGTGTACACTCTCGGCAATAATCCGCGACGCTAATCCGCGAATGCTAAATATTCGACCACAAGCCAAAAAACACTAAAAGAGCATTTAATAGCCGTCGTCTCCCATGCCTCACCCCCTACCGCACTCCCCCCTGTAGGTCCCTGTTCGATCGTCAACTTCTCGTCGCTGTCCTCGCTCGGAATTCTCGGAAGCGCTGAGCCGTCCGAGCTCGCCTCCGAGTTGATCTGTTTACGTTTTTTTTACGCGCTCGCCGAGCTCGAGACGCCCACCCCCACAACAAAAAAACAAACTCGATGCTCGAACCTGTTCTCGGCTATCCTAGCTCAGCTGTTACTTTCGTGCTCCTAAATCGTCGCCGTTAACAACTCGTATTCGACCAAGCCCCGAAATTAATTTAACAATCGTAAAAATGTATGTCTTAAAAAATCGCACGACGTAACATTGGCAGCGAGCCAAGCGATCAGCATCGCAGTAAAGCGGCGACAATTAACAGCTTCGCTCGCGCGGAAAGCCATTCTTTTTAGACAGGAGGATTCGCCATCGTGTTTCGTATTTTCCAATGAACGCTGGAAAGAAAATTGACGGCGTCAGGCTACTTCAAGGTCTCCGATCCATCTCTCGCGACGTGGAGAAGGTCGCGAGTGGTTTACCGAACAACTTTTGAATTTCATTGAGCTCGCGTCAATCGTCCGTAGCTTTAGTGACAGCGAGAAGTTAATTGGTAGTCAAGATATGAAGTTCACGTGTCAAAGGTTTTTAAACTCCCCGATCCTCCTCCTGCGTCGTCGTGACGCCGTTCATCGAGCTGTTAAAATAAATCGAGTCGCTTCTGTAAAGGTCACGTCAGATCGCGAAATTAATGGGGGCAGCGAGACAACAACTTCATTTTTGTCATTTTCATAAAGTGACATTCCGCACTTTCCCTGGCATAATTAACGTGGTTTTTCCAAGCGAATAATTTATCACGCGTCTTCCGCTTTTCTCGCGTAACGAGACAGTTTTTTCTTTTTTATATACATATCAAACGGATCACTTACACATTGCGAAATCGCATTTTTATTAATTGAGACTCTGATGGACATTATTTTTAGATAGCTAAAATAAATATGTTGCTTCGTCCAAACACGAATATACGCTTGGAATAAAATTCAAATTTAAATATAAAATAATGATAAAAGCAAGTATCAAAAAAAAAAGTTCTATATGCATATGCATATATTATACATATATTTATGTATAATGTATATGTCCTTTTAAATACCTCGTGATTTAATTACGTTGGAAATAACAAAGGAGCAGCTGCGTGGACGACAAAGGTACACGCGAAATTCACGAACACCCTACTTCGCATCGTCGCACATACACAATGTGTTAAAACTACATTTAGTGCATAAAGTGCATTACTACCGAAAGCGACCGGTTCAAAGTGAACTTGTTCACGCGGAACACAGTTACTTTGAAACGCTCTTCTACGTGAATCTCGGTCTGGCGAATAAAAAAAAAAGTTTTTTTGTTACATCCGCCGGTAGTTAAATATCACATCTCAATATTTAAAACTTTTTATGAAAAAAAAAAAAAGCACGGCACGTTCTCTCTGATCTCACGGAATTAAAATAACGTCAAGTCTGATATTATCTTTAAAGTACGATACAATTAAAAATAAAACGTATTTAACTAAAAAATAATAATAACTGATGGTTGAAACGATTCGACTTTACGAAACGAATCTCTCGAGATACCGGGGTATATTTCCTTTATTCCGCACAAAATAAACGTCGCTCAAAAGATTAACTTTTTTTTTTATCAAGTTAACTTTGATAATTATATAAAAATATACACGGCAAAGGTGGTGTTCAGCATCCGACGTCTCGCGATAATCCGCAGTCATTTAATTTACGTAATATCTGATATTAAACGAGCTCTGTTTCAAATTAGGGCTAAAAAAAAAAAAAAAAAAAAAAAAATTACAGGACACGTAAAAGAAATCGTTTTTCCTTTTTCCACGACAGCTTTGAAGATCCACGTCAGCCCAAAGACGAAGGAAATCCTGGATACCTTTGGTACATTCGAGCTCGTATGCAGGGGAGAAGTCATATTAAAGGTAAGGCTTTTTACGTGCGGTTTTTCCTTAATTTCGCCGAGATCGCATCGCGATCCCCGTTCATCTCACTTTTTTCTCTCGCGAGACTAACTGCCGCGAACTTTCTTCGAGAGCGAAAAGGACCCTCGCGAGTCGTCGGGCGAGAGCGTGATTTCCGACGCGATAAAAATATTAGCAAAGAGAATAATCGTTGCGCAAGCTCACCCCCGACTGCGATCTCGTCCCAAAGGTTGCGACGTGTAACGTGACTCTTTCCGTCTCCTCCCGTATCCATTTTTCGCAATTCTATATCTTTACCCTCGCAATCTAACGCGGGACACTTCTCCGCTCGTATTAAAATATTTTATTACAAAGGCGGAAAGTAAGTCCAGGCTGTTTGTCACGTGAATCGTTTGAAATATCTCCAGTTTATCGTTGTACGAGCAAGATGCGCTTAATAAAAATTTATTTTGCGTTCTATCGACGTCGCGATCCTTGCTGTGGCTCCTTTTTCCAACTTTAATTTTATTATTTCAATACCGTGTCGCGTAAACTACTCGCAGGGACTCGGGCTCTCTCAACTTTCGTCGAAACGCATTTACGACTTCGTCGGAGGGCCATGAGCGGCAGATTGCAGTCGTGTCCGGCAGTCGTATCCTTTATGCGCTCTCCTTGTTATATATTCAAGGGTGCTCTACCATAACCGAGCTCGTTGCGTTCTCCCGCTTGACATACATGCGCCTCGTGGCATCGCGGCTGCTCGTTGCGATCCATAGGCGTGATCAGTCTTTGTTTTCCCGGAAGAGAGCAATTCCCGCCGGCGGCAGTCAATTTCGGCGATGCTGAAATTACGGTCGTTCGCCCCGCGTGTCACGGCCGACTCGCACAGCGATAAAGAGTAATAGACGCCGCAGGGATGCATCTCGGGAGGACCGCGACAGCATCCTAGAGATCGTTCAAGTCCCAGGGCGGCGATACTCGGCCCGCCGATTCAGGGAACTATTTGCCATTCGGCTAGGCTCGCGTTACCCGCGATCGCGAACGCCGTCGATCAATCGGGCACTTTTTTTTTTCCTCGAATGACGGGCGGAGGAGTTCGAGGAGTGATTGCATCGTTCACCGTAACAATTCGGGTCAAAGTTCAGTGGTCGCGAGCTCGGGCGCGCGCGCGCTCGCGCAACTCTGCGGCGGTATGCAGTTAATTAGTAAGATAGCGCCGGTGGAAACACGCTCGGCAGTTTGCGCGTACCTATGCACCGCCGGGGCTACTGACCGAGATTAAAATTCAGGCACTATTGTAACGAGCGCCGCAGCGCTCATTTGAATATTCCACGAAACGTGCCCCGGGTAAAACGCACTCGGTGATCACTATCGCGTAACGAAGCGATACTATAATTTTGCCTTTTGTCATTGAGTTCCGCAGCGTAGAACGGCACTAATTAAATCTCTCGAACGAAACGCGCTAGCCCCGCCGCGGTTCTTAATCTCCGACCTACCGCGGCTTTAACTACGAGCGACGTAGTTTTATCGCTAATCGTTTTTCACTTCTATGAATAAATTATCGCGCGTTTTGTTTATAGCGAACAGCCGAGAGTTGATTTAACGAGTCTTCTTTTTTTTTTACTGCGCACAGTGAATAAAGTAGGATTATTAAAAGCACACGTAATTGTCGCGGAGGCATTTTCTACAAGTAGCCGATGATTTGACCTCGGAATAATCTCTCATTTTCACCAATGTTCGCAGGGTAAAGGTCCGATGACGACTTATTGGTTGATAGGTGAGAAACCGGTCAACAATAACGTGCAACAGGCGAATCCCGCGGTAACGATCGGACAAATGTCGATTCTTCAGGATCAACCGGCCGTCACCGCGCAAATTCCGACGGTGCAGCCGAAGCAACAGGAGCAACGTGCGATCTCTTCCGTCAACCAGCAGCACAAGTTTCAGGTTCAGTCGGAGCAGCCGTACTCGACCCAATCGATGCAGTCGCGGAGTCAGGAGTCGCGACAGCAGGGATATCCGAATCAACAGAGAGCGCAGGAAACGCAGCACCAGGGTTTGATGACCGTCCAGCCGCGGTGCCAAGTGGTCCCGGTCAATCCGCCGACCGCGAATCAGAGCCAGAAATCCACGGCGGTTAATTCGGCCTGCGGTCTTGCCGGGATGACTGGAAACGGCGCGCCTAAGTCGGTGGTAGCGTCGCGCACTGTCGCGTCGCCGATCGGCAATTCCTCGCCGTCTCGCAGCCGCACGAATGGACCACCGAACGCGAACAATTCCATGCATCAAGTATATCCAACGGCCGAGAGTATGCCCAACCACACTGAAAGCGGCCCTAACGCGCCGCTTTTGCTGCCCGCCGGCACGGTTCCCAGAGTCTAGCTCTCTTGAAACGGCCACCCAGCGACGATCTGCCACGCCAGTTCTCGAATTCCCGAAGGATATCGAGCCGTTTAATCCTCGCTGAGAAAGCGAAGCACGATTGCGGCGAAACCGAGAAAATTGGACGACAGACTTGGACGCGAGAAACGAAGAGCTTCGAAGAGTTTCGTCCCTCGTTCCGACGCGCGAAAAGCTTTCAGACGGCGAATTTCTTCGTTTCGGAAGTAATCAAAGTGATTTGTGAACATATCGTGGCAACAACTTGTCTTCTGTCACACTTACGGTAGAGATGCTTCTCTTTTTCTTAATTAATCAACATTGGTTTTACCACGGCGTCTTTTTTTATTTCTGAAAAAAAAGTGTCTGTTAAATTAAGATATTAGGTAATCGTAGCTAGTGGAAGATTGCTTTCGGTATCGTTAATCCAGACTGTTGCTCGCGTCGCGATGAATCCAGCGGGCGAGCGAGAACCGATTCCAAGTCCGCTGAAAGTGATCTCTTCCTCGGAGGTATTACGGAACCAACGTTTACCGATTAACGTAATTTAGAAATAAATATTGAACTGACAATGGGAATTATCGGATGATCCGAGCCCAAGAAAAAAAAAGAAGAGGCAGCAATTAATTATAGAAAGGTACACGACCGGCTGTTCGCCGAAGATATTTATTGTCTTCTGTACGTGGACACAGTATTAGACCGGTCGTGCGTGTGCGTGCATTTTATTTATTCGTAAACCAAACGAGACCGTTCGCGTTTCCCGTTCACGTTTCCGTACGACACGCGAAATGCAACGGGCTTGCAGTTAGCTTCGCGGCAAATTTTTCAAAGTTTATAGCCGCGCCCGATACCTGACTTCCACCGAGCCTTACACGCCGAATTAATTAAGATCGCGGTGTGAATTAAATATTTTTTTTTCTCTCTTTTTTATTTTCTCTCTTTGTGAGAATTTTTTCATTTTATTAATAATTGACCGCGATGAAGACTCGTCTTTCTCCGTGCACATTTTTATCGCAGCAATCGACAAGAGAAGAGGTCAAGTCAGAGCTTATTGAAATTGACAAGTTGATACGAAGGAATCATTGTAAGAGATAGATTGATAAATTGTCCTCGACCAAAGCATGTTACAAGAAATATTCGCGTAAGCTTCTTCCAATGTAAAAAAAAAAATCTTTTTTCTTTCTTTTTTTTTTTTAGATACTGTTAAATATTTTTTACACCCTTCCGAACCTCGTTTAGGGAATCGCGAACGCTACAGCTCGACTACGGTCAGCTGTTGTACGCCCGACATGACAAGTACGACCGTTCGCGACGTATCGCGAGACCCGCGCGATACAGAATTCCGTATCTACACGTGTAAGGATGTTATATACAAATATACAAAAGAGAAAAAAAAATATATATATATATATATGTATACGCAAGTACATGTATATGTTTACGAGATTAGATTATATATGGCTGCAAAAGTTATTATAGCTAATGTCGATGTTTAGGGCTACTCGTAGCGAACGGAGGCTGGGCCTCTCGCGAAACGAGTCTATGATATGTCTGAGAAATAGTATCGATTGCGGGCGCATATATCTACGAGTGCACATACGAAAACAGACGCACATACGCGAGTCAGGTATGTGCAAGTGTTGCAACTGCATGCCCGCGTTTAATGTACGGTACAGGTGTCCGACGATACTTTGCGGTCGCCCTGTGGCGCGAGGGGAGGTGTGAGGCATCGTGAGGAGTGAAATTCTATCTGTGTCAATCTCTCTTTCAACGATGTACCAATGAATATTCCGAAAATAAAGTTTAATCGTTTTCAAGATTGCCCTGACAATCCGCACAACGAATAATTTTATCATTTATTTAATTTTAATTAATAAATTTTATTTAACTTTATTTAATTTTATTTAATTTTAATTAATTAATTAGTTATCGTGCAAATGCACCAGCGTTCAAAACCTGTAAGTAATAGCCTTATCAGTTAAATGCACATCGCTTAAAGAAAAAAAGGATTTGAAGCGTGTATAAAAGTAGAAAAATCTTTGGCACGTGAGATCGGCGGCCGGCTTTCAAAACATGGTGTTCGCAAATATCCAATCGAGGTAAGAGCTCACACGAGTATATATTCCCGGATATCCTGGCTCTCCGCAGCGAATTCCCCAGGATACTATCCCGATGTTTACCCACCTGCCGTTGGCGAGCTGATGCAACAGCGGGCCGCCCGAATCACCCTGCGAAGAAGAAAATAGGTAATGCAATTATATCAAGTTTATTCCGTCCCCTTTTCACCGCGCTCCCCCGGGGCCGTGACTTAAAATATTAACGAATTTCATCCGAGAAGGCGGCGCTCATTAAAAGTGAGAAGACTACCTGGCTAGTTCCGCGCGCTTAACATTTTATCACGTCGTCGCGGCATTGCGTCGCACTTTTCCGGAGTAAATAAATTATTATCTCACTTGACAGGCGTCGCGGCCACCCTCGTAAGCCCCGGCACACAGAGTGGTGTTCGGGATGAGTTGCGTGAAGCTGCGAACACATCTTTCCTGGGGCCACACTGGTACCGCGGTTTCCAGCAGCACGGTACTAGCTGGTCCGCCGTAATATTGCGTTCCCCAGCCTGAAAAAAAAAAAAAAGGTTTAAAATATTTCAAGTAGCTCTCGCGTTAATCGACACGATCTCGCTGTCAATTCTTATCGCACACCGACCAGTTACGATTGCGTTCTTATTTTCAAACGATTGCTGGACCGGCGGCAGGCAGATGGGCCAGATGTAGCTGTTGAACGTGGTCGGCCGGTGAATCTTGATGATGGCGATGTCGTGCTCGTAAGTATTCAGCTTGAAGTCCCGGTGGATCCGTATCTCCGACACCATAAAGTCCAGTGACCTCGTTTCCTCGGACGTGGTGAAGTCGTACTCGCCGAGTCTCACCGTGACGTCCCGCGGCTTGTATCTGCAATAAAAACCCGGCGAGCCAGCCGCGTAAGATAACTGTAACTCATTCCCATAAGCTAACTGTTCATTTCGCGGTTACGACCAACAGACAATGCCGTGCGTGTGTTCTTGCATTAGAGCCTCTGACGAAAGCACAAAGCCGCGCCGGCACGCCGAAAACATTATAAAGTCTAAGCGCGATCGCCGTCAACCGTGACCGCAGGAATATGAATGCGTCGTGCTTGAAATAC
The DNA here is from genome assembly GCF_019399895.1 of Cardiocondyla obscurior. NCBI lineage: Eukaryota > Metazoa > Arthropoda > Insecta > Hymenoptera > Formicidae > Cardiocondyla > Cardiocondyla obscurior. The sequence goes on from NC_091864.1 coordinate 391,385, forward strand.
CGCCGTAACCTTTGCTCGTAAACTTTTGAAGCACGAGGACGCACACATGTGTCGCGAAATAAATTTCGCACGTATATATTTCCTCCTTTTTACTGTGACCACTTGTCGCAATTCCAACCCTTTTTTTAATACACTCGTCTCAAGCGAGTCATCTCTCGCGCCGCGCCAAGTTGCATTAAAAAAAAAAAAAAAAAACCACGCGATAAAAAATGATATTTTTATCTTTGAAATTATTTAGCGGCTTACCTGTAGACGCAGTGCGCGGCGGTAAGTACGTGCCTATCGGTAATCAATACACCCCCGCAGTACTGGATCGCGCCCTGTCTGAGAAGGGCTGCCATCCACGGCCACTCTTTAGGGTCGGCCGGCTGGCCGCCCGCGATTCTCGTCTTCGTTTTCGTTGTCGTGCCGCAACCCCTGGGCTTTCGCGGCTTCCTTATCTCTTCCTTGGTCGACGTCGCGTTCTTCCACAGACTCGTATCGCCCTGTGCCGTCCGGTTGGCAGGTGGCCCGTTCTCGTCGGCCTCGTCCCATTCCTCCTTGTCGTCGTCGAGACCTGCGAGAGAAAAATTCGAAGCACATGCACGCTCGCTAAAACCTGATACCGCGTAGAAACATCAATGTTCGTCACGAAAGTGCTTTGTACGCGCTTGCATGACAAACATCGACGGTTCACGCGGCACTTCCAGTGTCGATATGCGCCAAGTCAATTGACAAAAGCGATCGTCCGCACGTGTTGTAGAGTTTCGCATAAATACGTGAAAATATATTTCACCAGCGTGAGAATTTTAATTAAAGGGAAATATATTTCAGTCTGTACTGTTGAAAATTATTTAATTAAATAAAACAATTGTATTATTGTCAGATAAATAATCAGAAAGTGTACGAACTTGCTATCGCTGGTAACATGCTGGCCAAGTCATCGTGGAATGCTTGCTTCGATCGAGCAGTCACAACGTTATCCGGACAACATATACCGATGTACCTGCAATAAGAAAGAAGTCAACGATAGAAATAATTAAATGCGAAACGTAGTGAACTTACGATTTCTCGATTATGCACATGTAATCCATATATCGCGGAAAATTCGGGCGTTGCTCCTCAAGAATACCTGCCGCGAAGCATCCACTGAAATGCTTGCAGTGACCATTCCGATTGCCCGGCGCGATGCAAGCTTGATACGTTTTCTATAAAAATAAAAAGAAACCAAATTTCTATTGCAAATTTTTTTTTATTTTAAATTCTGTCAAAATCTCTGTACACGACGCACCTGCGTAGTTAAAGTCCCAGGTCCTAGACTAACGAGTCGTTTGTCACGAAGATATAAATGGGAAATATTTTCTGAAAATTGAACAAGTTCTATAAGGAAACGTGCTTGTCGTTCCTGATTCCCAACCACCGTCGCATCTGAGAAATATGGAATGCTCTTCATGCATCGGCGAACATGTGCATGGTACGTTCCACGCTTGTGCGTGTAGCACGTATCGAAATGTAGATCACTTGGAGAGTAAGAACGTCCGGATGATACATTATCGTAATATAATAATTAGATTACTTCGATTGCAATTTGCTATTTCGACTGCGATTTATTACGCTTTGACTTAACGCGCGCATAAAAAAAAAGAGCACAAGTAGAAATGTAGATCGATTCAAGATTTAATTTTAATTTTAATAAATAAAAATAAAAATTTAATTTTATTTGTTGCGTAAATAAAATTTATTTGATTGAGTCTCTTATGTCGAATAAAAAATTAAAATTATTTGATATAAAATAATGCTTACTTGTATCATTTTGAAAATCGATGGGGAAACACCGGCAGCACTGAAGGATGCAAAATAAGGAGAACAACACAGATCGATAAATTATAATGTGCGTCATTTTAATTAGTATTGGCGCACCGGCTTTCGTTACACGACAAGTCACGACAACGCCACGGTGGCTTTTTAGCCGACAACCAGAGGACAGACAATGACTTCGAAATATGGAAAACCGTCACTTATATATGCACGCCTGTACTATACTGAACCATGTAAGCATTCGCTCAAGCTGGACGTCTTCTACTAGGCGCTCGTACGACATGTACATTTTTTACACGTAGATAAATAATTTTTCGGTTAAGAAAAAAATAAAAAAATTAAGAGAGTACCTTTAAAAATTTCCAATAAACCGCCTGCTATTAAAATTAAAATAATAAATATATATTGGTCAACTATCTGCCATTATTAATAAATATTTTATACTGAACACACATTTCTCATATTAATTATTTTTCAATAACGCCTCACCCCGGCGTACTTTTCAATTTAATATTTACCTCGCCAAATTGCAGCACTAAAGTGCTTTATTATGTCGATCCGACGTGGCAACTTCTTCCCGATCATTCAGTGAACCTATTAACGCCGCGTAATCGACGCAAAGGCTAAGGCCGCGGATCAGGAGCCACTCGATGGAGGCGGCGGTGCGCGGCGGGAGAATTACGCACGACCTGTCCGGACAAAGGTTAATTCATGCGAATACTCGGTGCATACGCTTGTCAAGGCGAAAAGTAATAGACGGCCGGTAACTTGAGAAATATTCGATTCCGTTCGACGTTTCATTAAACCGCTCGTCGCCGCAAACTCCGCGACGGGATCTCGCCGCTGGACCGGGAGCTGGAGGAAGATAGCGGGACCGTCAGGCGTCCCGAGACGCGCGAGCGTGGACGAGAGGAGTCGCGGAGAAGAGAAAGGCGCTCTTTCTCTCTTTACCCAGCAGACGAGCTCGGCGATCTTACCGCCTCTAAATGCGATACTCGAGAAAACGGACATCACCCACATACCTGTCCAGGCCATTGGCTCCGTCGCGTACGCACGCACGCACACGTCCTGGTCGCGCACACATGAGCTCCACGTGAGAAACGAACGATAGGTGTACCTTGGAGTATTAGGCGAATGACTAGACGCGTACAGACGTCACTTAACATTTAGATAAAATTGTTTCTGCATCGCAGAAAACTCAGCGGCAAGTATTACGGGTTATTCTGTTATCTGCTTTCCTCGCGTCGCGCTTGTACTCCGTATGTTATTTATGTGTAAATGAAATTTAAATATTCCCTGCTTAATGGAGCATTTTGAACGTAGATACGGAGCACTTAAGAATTTCTTAGCCAATAATTCATGGTGTTTCGCTCAGGGGGACGCGCGATTCCATTGCGAGTGAGAGCTCGGCGCTTCAGCATTTTACGCATGTCGGCTACCTATTTATGCACGCGTCATTGATCACTTCGAATGAAACGTAACTCGAAGTCGACCGCGCCGATAACAGGTCACGCTCGTCGCACGCCTTTCTTCTTCCCTTTTTAGATAAGATCCGCGGTCTCTCATTCAATAAAACGAATATAGAAAGTAATTTGGCAGCTAAACGAAATGCACGTCGAGCAATTTAATTACTTCAATCAACGTAGGATTTAATTATTCGTCCCACTTAAAAAAAAAGGGTAGAATTAGATTTATTTGTATTAGAGCAATGAATGAACAATATGAAATTCGAACGAGCCGCCTCGGTCCGCGAAAAGAGAAATATAATTAAGCTCGTGATACTTTCATAGAAATGACATTCGTATTTTCCACTCAGATAAAGCGTTTATAATAGCGGCTCTTCGGCGTTAAAAACCTGAGTTCATTGGATGTCCAATCGTACAATGAAATACGTATAATATCTGTAAGTCTTTCAGCTTTCAGATGCTTAATGCATCGCGATGTTTAATAGTTAATTCGTCACTTGCGTCTCAGAATCTGCTTTCGGCGTCGAGCCAAAAAGCGCGTTATTACTCGGATGCAGTTCTTTGTGACAGAAATGATACACCGCGTTTCACGAGGCGTCATATAAGGTTCGCGTGCAAGCGAAATTAACTCCGCCGCAAAATAACTTTACACGAAAAGGAGAACATCGAGTTTTTCAGAACATTCTTTACAGAACCGAATGTTTTTTTTATAGAGGAATGTGGTCGAGAAGTTATAGAAAAAAAATTAATAAAAACGTGAAATGCGTGCAAATGCCTTGCGTTATTTACTGCATAATTTTTTTTTCTTTCTTTTGTTCACTTTAAATTCTCAATGTTTAAAGAGAAAAAATGCTGTGCGCGAAATTATGATTTTAATGCGATTACGTCGAGCATTTTTAAACTCGATCACTCGTATTATTGTATTGCACTCCGTTGTTATTCTCTGACGCTTTCTCGACAGTGAGAGAAATTAAGACATTGATTCGCGAGCGAGAAATAATTATGTCAGCTGCGATCGTTGAAATTCAGGCAGGTGCCAGTGGACATGTTTGAAATAACCCATGAAGAGCTTAGAGCGATGACAATCCGATTCTTCGGCATCATGTATCAACTTTACGACCTTTCTTCCGAGATATTCGATCGTCAGATACGTTTACATTGCCTGATAGCCGTCGTAAGGCGAAATGAGAGACGTAAAGTGCGCGCGTGTCTTTAGTTTGACGGAGAGTGACGTAAAAAAGCAAGCGAAAAAGAAAGAGAGGGACTAAATCCGGAGAGATCGCGATTTGGGGGCAAAAGCCCGAGGCATTACCATTTAAGGTACCTCGCACATATCCCTTTTCACTCTGCGCACTGCGTCTCTGGCACGCATAATCGCGAGATATTTTGCACGCTATCTACCTACTAAAAGCATTTTTTCATTGTGATACATTTTCGTGGACTAATAATTATGTAAGACTGCATAACTTTGATGTTTTATGTGCGAGTGTTTCACTTATTATAACACAACGGCATCAATATAATATTAAAAATATTAAATAAATCCATAATTATTTCTTAAATTTGTCGTGCTTTAGAAAAAGAATTACGATCTTCTCTTTTTTTATTATTATTACTTTTTTTACGAGACATAAACGAAAGCGCTACTGTCAGATATTCACACAAATATATTTCACGCTATTTCTATTTAGAGATGCAATTACTGACAATCATAAAACACGATCCACGAAACGGTGTATGCGTTAAAAATTTACGAGAAATTAGAAATGGTATATCTTCGTGAGTACGGGTTCATAAGGAATTCTTATGGGAATCATCGCACGCAATCGAAGATTAAAGAGCAGAACGGAAGATGGAATAATAAACGAAGAGAGAAAACACGCGCTAACGAGATTTGGGTTCCTACCTGTCACGTCCTTTCGATTTTAATGGTAACTAAGCCCGAACTAAAACCAACGGCCAACAAGGCGTGAGATCGTTCGACGTTATTTGGAAAAAAACGCTGTCACGAGTTTTGAAATGATAATTGTTTGCGATCGCCCATAATTTCTACTTAACTTTAATTAAGAACCGTCACAAGTTCAGCAAAAATTTCAGCAGATATTTCAATAAATAATACAAATGCATATAGAAGTATTGGAGAAATTTGTTTAAAGTTCACATAAATTATATTTATACTAGAAAAAACCATACGCGCGCGCTATTTTTTAAAAGCCTCTAATTACAAACTACGAAAAAAAAAAAATGATGCAACTTACCAATCTACATGAGCTTCAGCGGAGTTGTAAATTCTGTCGATGGCTGTAACATAAAGAGAAATATATTAATATAGATATGTATATTAACTTTATAAATTAAGTTTAAATAAAGTTAAAGTTTTTATTTAATAAATATTTTATTTAAAAAATTTATTCTCACCTAAAAGTTGCTCCGCCGATGTATGATGTCCTTCCTGAGCCTCCTTCTCCTCTCAGGATGTCTGCGGAATGTCGGGTCGGTCCTTCCTTCAATGCTAGAGTATTATCTGAAACAGAAAAATTACAATTAATATTCTGTTCTGTTCGATGTCTTATTAAACTATCGATTTCTTGAATCAAAATCAAAAATTTAACAAAAAAGGCGGTACCGCGTTCTGAAGCGCGGTAAAAATAAAACGCGGGATAATGAATATCCGCGGGATAGTGAAATTATAATTAATAATTTGTTCTATTCGATAATTATTGAGTTATCGATTTCTCGAGTCGAAATCGAAAATTTAACAAAAAAGGTGGTTGCGCGTTTTGAATAACGGTAAAGATAAAAAGCGGGATAGTGAATACCCCCCGGTGGGGGTAACACAAGGGGGGAAAGAATATCCCGCGCGATAGTAGGGAAAACATTGAAGGGGTTGGGGGAAGTTTTCGCGGTCATTCTACCGACGACTTTTGACCGCGCAACAAGGTGACGTGGACCTCGCTTGAAGTGACAGTTAGATTCTTGTGTCGGGATTCAAGGTTAATAGGAAGTGTCGTGGACTATCCCGCGAGTGTCTACCGCGGTAGGAATATTTTATATCGCGGCGCGTTTTATACCGGTGCTTCGTGCAAGTTTTGTGTCGTTCGTTACACCGACCGAAGGATTAAAGTGACAGTTAGACCGCGCTTACGTCTCAGGGTCGTGTTTAAAGATTTAACGGAAGTGTCGTGAATATCCCGTGAGTGATCTAGTGCGCGGAGAACGTTATTTTATTATAAAACAAGGATGCTTTTTCGTGATCGGAATATTGTTTCGCGCTTTCGGGATATAATAATTCGCGTTTCAATTTATTTTTTAATTAATTGTCGTACAGCCAGAGTACGCGTTATCTCTCGCGGAGTGTCGATTTTCTGTCTGGTAAGACGTGCTAATAGTGTACAGTGACCGGTAATGATGACCTGACTCACTGTGGCGACGGCGGCTAACGCGCGTAAGCTAGGGTGGAGTGCGTTAGGCCTTACCGCGGATCGTGTGCGTGAACCTTGGAGTACCGAGAGAAGCGAGAGAACGAGGGAAAAGTTGGAGGAAGGCATCTTCATGTTCTGTTCTGTTCGCGACCGTGCGTGTGAGAGAGAACGCATGAGTGATCGCTAAGAAATCATTATAGGCGCCTCTAATGATTTCTTAGCGATCGCTCGTGCGTTCTCTCTCACATGTACGGTCGCGAACAGAACAGAGCATGAAGATGCTTTCCTCCAACTTTTCTCTCGTTTTCTCGTTTCTTTCGGTACTTCAGGACTCACGTACGCGATCCGCGGTAAGGCCTGACGCACTCCACCCTAGCTTACGCGCGTTAGTCGTCGTTGCCGCAATAAGTCATGCTATTATTGCCGGTCACTACTATTACATGCAATTCGGGAAACGGCATCTTCTGCTTGAGAAATTCGCGTTACGCTAGATTGTGCGATGCGTATTTTAGTAGTTTAAAATTTCTATTTAAACAATTTTTCCTTGTTTTATAATAATTTAAACTATGAGTCATAGAGTAATAAAGTGCGCGGTGTTTATAAGTCATAGTGTAATAAAGTGCTCGGTGAATATGAGTCATAATGTAATAAAGTGCGCGGTGAATATTATGTAAGTGAGTGTGAGTGTGAGTGTACAGTGTCGCGTTTTTGTATATAATACGGGGTGCCGTGTTTAAGTTATTATAAAACAAGGTCGCTTTTCTCGTGATCGGAATATTGTTTCGCGCTTTCGGGTTATAATTCGCGTTTTCAATTTATTTTTTAATTGATCGTCGTACAGCCCGGAGTATTCGTCGGTCCCTCGCGGAGTGTCGTTTTCTGTTTCGTTAGCCGTGACTGATAGTGCGTGCGCTACTGCACGCAATTCGGGAAATTGGCATCTGCTGCTTGAGAGATTCGCGTTACGCCGGATTGTGCGACGCGTATTTTAGTAGTTTTAAAGTCCTATTCGAACAATTTTTCCTTGTTTTATAATAATTTAAACTACGAGTGATAATGTAATAAAGTGCGCGGTGAATATTATGTGAGTGAGTGTGAGTGAGTGAGTGTGAGTGTACAGTGTCGCGTTTTCGTATATAATACGGGGTGCCGTGTTTAAGTTATTACAAAACAAGGTCGCTTTTCTCGTGATCGGAATATTGTTTCGCGCTTTCGGGTTATAATTCGCGTTTTCAATTTATTTTTTAATTGATCGTCGTACAGCCCGGAGTATTCGTCGGTCCCTCGCGGAGTGTCGTTTTCTGTTTCGTTAGCCGTGACTGATAGTGCGTGCGCTACTGCACGCAATTCGGGAAATTGGCATCTGCTGCTTGAGAGATTCGCGTTACGCCGGATTGTGCGACGCGTATTTTAGTAGTTTTAAAGTCCTATTCGAACAATTTTTCCTTGTTTTATAATAATTTAAACTACGAGTGATAATGTAATAAAGTGCGCGGTGAATATTATGTGAGTGAGTGTGAGTGAGTGAGTGTGAGTGTACAGTTTCGCGTTTTTGTATATAATACGGGGTGCCGTGTTTTAATAATAATTTAAACTGTGAGTGATAATGTAATAAAGTGCGCGGTGAATATTTGATGAGTGTGAGTGTCGTGGACTATTTCGCGAGAGTTTCCAGTGCGCGAAAAGATGACTCGACACGTCCCATCTCGGGGAGGAGGAGTATCATGTATCGGCGGAGCAACTCTTAGGTGAGCATAAATTTATGATATTCATGTCTACAATAATATGTTTTATTTTATGTTACAGCCATCGCCTGAAATCTACAACTCCGCTGATGCTCATGCAGATTGGCAAGATGCATGCTTTTTTCTACAATATCTTTATTTAGTTAATTAAATAAGACAATTGTCTTATTACCTTTAATTAAAATACAGGCGCGCGCCTGTATACATATATTATATGTATTTATTTGTGCTAATATTATATTGCTTTCAGATAAATCAGATGTGTAGAATGCATCAAAAATTTTTAACCACACCGGTTGTACTTACAGAAAATATGAAAAATATATACAACTGACAGTCCGCAGTCTGTTTAAGTGGGACGGGAAATTTTTGATGCATTGTACATTAAAAATTTACATTACAAAATCGAAATTTAGCTAATTCAAGCGTCTCACACGCTTTTTTAGATAGGAAAGGAATAATTATTTATTTTTACACGAGCCATCTATAACTTTCGCGAATTCGATTGCGAGCGTGACTTATTTTCGTCAGTCGGAGTTTATCTGCGGTGATTTATAAAAAGATCGGTGCTAGAGACAAAAAGAGAGACTAGACAAATTCTTTGAGAGTGTAAAATGTCATTTAAATGTAGAATGTCTTCTAAAAATAAAAACGTCGTAAAGAAATTAAGTCATAAGCCGTAAAATCAGTGCAGCCTGGTTAATGTTCTATCTTAAAAGTTTATAATTCCATTGTGCTATTAAAAGTAAGGAATAATCTAGAAGAAAGCAACGACGCCCTCAAGATTATCACAGAGAAAAAAAAAGAAAAACGCAAACCGATTTATTTCCGCGCAGAATATTGCAAGAATTCAACGATCTCTACTACGTTATTTTCACCATCCGATTGCTCGGGTACGCCCGAACGTTCCGTTAAAAATTTTTTTCATACTTTAGAAAGTTCTATATTTTACACTCATTCTAGAATTAAATGCCCACCGTTTAAGATGTATAGATTTTATTCTTCCGTTATATGGAAACAATTTTAGAAAGGCTTTTTTCAATTCCGCAATTGAGAAATTGAGAAAGTGTGATCGAAGCTGACCATGAAGGAATCGTAAACCATCTAAACGTCGAAGTGGCAATGCCGACAATAATTCGTAACGAGTTACGAAGTCGCGGTCGTGTCGCATAGTCGTGCGCTTCGAGTTGGCATAATTGGTACATAAAGTCGAAGTGAAGCTGGTAGCCGCTCGAGTGAAACTCCCAGGAGACCCTCGAAAAAAATCGAAAAAGCTTCGTCCCGTTGGGCGGCAATCGCATTCGGTTATTACCTTGTATTTTTGTCGGTGCGTGCGTGTGTTTTTCACGGATGGCGTTTAAATTACTTTAAAGGAGGGCGCGGTGATAAAATCGCGAAAAATACGAGCGGGCGCGTACGCACCTTCGATAACAGTGACAGCGTTAATAAGCGTCGGGAAAAATATCGATGGCGAGATTATTAAACGTATGTCGTGGCCAATAAGCTGGGCTGATCCGCGATAACCGAACATTTTCGCGGAGCGATCATTTGTCGGAGAAATTATTTTATCTTTTATGAGATAACATGAAATTCTTAATTCTTCATCTCGCGTCAAGACAATCTGATTCTGACAAATAATTATTTTATCTAAATGTTGAAGAACTCGAATTACGGCGAAAATGTGATATTCGCTTTTCGCATTTGACACTGCCGTTTTACTAGCGACGATGGAAATCGAAATTCTACGTCTTTCAATTCCCGAGCTCGTTCAATCTTCTCCACAAAATCCATTCGCGATCCGAAAAACGCAATACGAGGGAAAAAGAAAAGAGAAACAGAGAGAGCGAAGGACGGGAGGTAAAGGAAAGACGAGGAGCTGTAAGATTGCACCCTCGTAAAGTAACTAAATGTCGAAGCGCTGCATAATTTCGGATGAGTTACAAAGCGAGCGGCCGTGTCGCAGTCCGATGCAATCGGCATATAAAGTAGAAATTAATATGGTGACGGGAGTCTCGGTAAGATTTCAAGAAAAATCGACTGCAAAAGAGGAACCGAATAAGGGAGACACATTATTATTGCCTCTCAAGCCGAATCATTTCTTAACCGGAGATGCACGCGTGCGGACTCGAGAGGGAGAAGAAACCTAAAGGAGAAACGCAATGATCTTCGCCGTATCTCTGTGGTAATTAGCGCCGCTATCGAGACATTTCAACGTGAAAGGATCTTGTGGAATGAAGACGTCACCTGAGATTATCGCACACATCGTGTAATCGTAACGAAAGATATAGCGAGTAATTCTGGAGTTGGTCCAAGCAGAAGACCGCTTCGCCAAGTAAATCTTATATATGTATATCAAAGCTTCGCGTAACTTTGATATGCAACGCAGCTCATGGAATTTCATTAAAACGGCGTTACTTCACGGGCGTATCTAAAGATCTCGGCGCTAAACATCGAAAGGGGAACGAGCAATGTATGTATAGGTAGTAAATTTAAATCACTCCTCGCATCTCCGCACATCAATGAGACTTCTATTTAATCCGTAAACAGCGGTTTGTGTCTCCTCGTATTTTAAAGCGACGGGGATAAATCGACGGCAATTTTTACAACGTTCTTATCGACGACGCGATCCGTATTTCAAACGCTGATAGTTCCCGGAAACTTTTTTCCTGAGCGGGAGAAGAGAATACTCGTCCTCGGATCGCCCATTCGTAAATCAGATTTCCGCCTCGCGCGATTCTGGCTCTTTTTTTTTTTCTCGAACGCTTCCATACCGAAAGGACCTCGTCCTTCCAACGATTATCATCTCTAACGACCCATTTCGTGTCACCGGCCCAGACAAATTGGTGTCTCTAAACAGACGCCGCCGTGAAGATTTCGTTCTGTTGGGCTTCCGCGAGAATCATGCATTTTAATGACTTACCGCAAAAAGCTTTACCGACACATCGAAAAAGAGAGCACCGTATGTGTTTTGTGAGCTCAATTCACTAGCCGGATATTCGAGAGCACTCAGTTCGATTAAGATAACAGATGTTTCCACTTTGGAAAACGCACGTTCCGCTGGCGGCAATCGACAATGGCGTGCGAAAGACAAAAGGATAATTATTGCGCGCATCGCTCGGGGAAAGCTGCCCGATCCTCCAATCGTGCGAGAAAATTGTTTTACCGAATCGACACAGCACTCCAATTGTACAATTTATCATTTATTTAAACCTTTGCATGTTAATTAATCGAAATAGAATAGAAATAAAATCATCCTGCATTTTAAATAACGTTGTATTATAATACAATACTTAATGAAACTTTTATAAAAGAAATTTTTATCTTTAAATTTTCATTCTGATTAATTTGCCGGTCCGTTATTTTTTTTTATGACGCTTTCGGGTGCGCTTGCCTTAAAGAAAATATTAAAGCGACCGATTAAATGGATATGCGTGTCTTTATCAGTGCGCATTAACAACTTTGTTTCTATAATACCATAAGGTAATAAAGTTTCAAGGCCAGAACTAACGTTCGGCGGTCCCTACGCGTTCACGCCCACGTGTTTCGTGGTCGCGATCACGCGTAGACAATGATCCCACATCCATTGAAAAAAGAAAAACCGAAAAAAGCGGCTGAGCGATCTCGCACGTAGCAAAACCCACGTGGGAGTATCCCTTTCCGAGGCGCGTAGGGAGGCTCGTATTACGTATATCCCTTTGTATGCGTATGTAAATCTATCGACAGCGGCGTAGAGGCGAGTGGCGACGGAAGAAAAATGAAAAGAAAGCACATACGTCACCGATTACGCGACAACGAAAGCCCGCGTTTTGATGCACGCGTATAGTTTCGACTTTCGTTTTTACTCGCTCGAATAATCCAATATTTACGGGAGCTCTCCGGAGATATTAGTTTCTTCAATTGTAACTCGCGCGCGCGCGCCAAGTATCCTCCTTATTAATGTAAAAAAATTAATTGGGCGCCAGGATTATTCGCGTAAAGGCAAACTCGTAAAAATCGCATCGTGATGTAAGTGTTACTTTACGGCGGGACGCGAGCGACGTTTTTTGCGGCCTTTAACGACGTTTACGAGCGCGTTAAAAAAATTCTATAAGTATGTTAATGAGGGCCGTAGTTACGCCGAAATAAAGCACTCACGCCAGGTGACTGCGAAAATATCAAAGACGTAAATGTAATGTATGCATGTAATTTCGTACATTCTCCTCGATAATGGCATTTACAAATATCATTATGCACCGGGTAACGACGTTTTTATTGTCAGATACAGCTTCGGCGCCACTGCGCGGAGAGAAAAATGCACGAGTATGCCGAGCTGTATCGCACACGCGTGTATATCCTGCATAAGAATCGAAAAGACACTCTACCCATGTCCACTAAAAATTTCGTAGTCGTATATCGTTGCAAATGATACTTTATTGGCCAAAACCTCTTTCTCGCGCAAATTTATGTCGTTTATTTTGGTGTGTTTTTTTTTACGCACCGCTTTTCTTTCCCGAAACGAAACTATTACGGTACTTGGTATTTTTTATTACAGCTAAGCGATAGGACTCCTGCGTATTAAAAAACACACGTAACGATTTCGTCCTTTAGCGCTCGCCGCGCTTTCATAGAAACGCATAAAATACGTGAAAGTATTCAGTCGCATCACTGTCGCGTTAACTGCCGTAATAACGTTTGTTTAGCGAACATTCTTTCTCCGCGTAAAAACACCGCGGAGATAGTAAAAAAAAATTTACATCCTCGTTTTACATGGTAATTAACTTTCAAACGTTAATTAATATTATGCGTTTAAAAGAAAGCTGAATAAATAGTACGGTAAATGCAACGTCTTCTAATTTAATTAAATAATTGACAATTATTTTTTTCTAAGAATAAATGCGTAAAAACGCGGGGAATAGTATTTAATCGAAAAAAAGCTCCATTCGGTACGTATTCAAAGTACACACGTTAGAGAGTTCTTTGTTACGGATGCTTATTCAGCTGAACATACATCGATCACAATGAGCAGATATTGATACCCCAAAGTCGATAACGTCAGCGGATTATTTTAATTCAAATTTATTGCTGCGACCTATAAAAAATTATAATAAAAATTACCCATAATCATTCTAATTTATGCGAATCAATAATTGTGGGACTTTTCCCGACCGCTCCATTCGCAATTTTACTGTCGCATTTTACGAGCAGCTGATGCGCGACAAATAAAGATATTCCGCGTGTAAACGTGTAAACGTGTAAAACTTATCAAATCGCTTATCAAATGTACTTTCAAGTAATTGTACATTTTCGAATATGGGCAGAGTAAACATTTTTATAAGGTCACCACTAAGCTTCAGTTTTATCGTTATATTTTTAGCTTTTTTTTTTTTTTTACTATTATAAATTTAATTCAATTCAAAGTTCATATAAAGTTTAAGCAATCCAAATTACATGACTTAATGTTACATGCGCAACGTGAAAATAAGGTAATTGTTTCGCTTTTAGTCGTTAATGATCTCGGGTTTGGCACCGGGAGTTGCGAGATCAAGCCTCCAGTGAATTTTCTCGGTAGAATTGGTTCTTGGATTGACATTGATCTCGTAGTGATCGAGATACCCCCCATCGTTCCGTTCCTCAATGGTACGCACGTATGGCTCGCCGTCATTGTTACGACCGGACATGATCATTTTTGTCAGACCATTCACGGTATTCGTAATTACTGTGTTACCGTTTGTTATTACACGCCCGTTTGATATTAAAACTCCTTGCGAATCTGTGAACAAATGTTTATTGCAGGTTAAATTGCCTTATCAATTTTTTTTTCTTATTTTATGTCGATTGTACGTCGCGCAATATTTGCGTAATAATTAATAATCAGTTAAACGAGACTATACGTTATGCGTCTTCGTGCAATAAAAGAGGTATAGTATTCTTTAAAAATTAATTTTCAACATTACGCAAAGGAAAACATTATCTTAAATTCTTTTATTCGTTCCTTTCTACTTTTTAATTCCGACATTTGTTTTAAGGCAATTAAATCTGAGGAGAATTTACATTTTATCTATAAAGCAATATTATTTTCAATAAACTATTTCGATTGATTTAAACAATGATAATAACGTGTCGACGTTAGCGTGCTATCATAATAGAATTTTATTCGATCTAGCAAGTGCAGCTTCATGACACATGCTCGATGACTAATTGCTTTTAAATTACAATATCAATTGCCAGCTTAATTCTGAGCGGGTATTAGGGCGATTGAATTTTTATCGTTATTAATCACCGATAACGCCATACGATTTGATACGCTCGCAGATGCAGTTACATGCTAATTGCGCGAATAAACGTTGCACGTAAAATTAAACGTAACGCATTAACGGGTCAATTGAATGGAAAAAGAATCACGGTCTTAGCGGAGAATGCGGCGTGTCTTGTTTCGTATCACGGCCGATAGTGAAAGGAACGTCGATTGCGCTTCAAATGAGATGCGATTTTCGTATTTCCGTCCTCCTATCTTTCGCAACGATAAAGAATATCACGAACGCGATGACCTCCTCCTCCTCTCTCTTTCTCTCTCTCTTTTACGTGCAACGAAAACTGCATTTCCCTCATTTTGAGATATCGATGCCCTGGCTTTCTCCAAACCGGAAAAATAACGGCAATCGACTTGAAGGTATTGACACAGATGGTTAAAATATATCGGGCAAAATTGTACAAAGTTATCTGTTTAATTTCGCGATACACTTTAACGCAGATAAATATTTTGCGATTTTTATTCGTTAAAGAAAACCAATCTAAAAAATGTTTCACTAAATTAAAAAAAAAAAACCTGGCTTGTTTTAGTCTCCTATCTTAAAAAGTAATACCACAAAATATTTCACAATCAATTACCTTTCGGTAGATTTTGAATCGTCTTATCAATATCCGCGAACACCGGCCGCAACGAGTTCTGTATTTGCGATTGTAAATTTGTCGTAAATTGATGTACTTGCTCCTCGATGTTGCGGCCGAGTTCGTCCCCCCAATCCGGAGCACTCGCGCCCAGACTGCAACATAAAAAATCACGGAGAGACTTGTCGAGAGGTTAATGACGAATTATACACATCGTTCGTTTGCTCGGACACGTATGCAATTATACATATGCGCAATTACAGCGAGCTACGCGCTCGCATCTATGCAAACGATGATTCATACGCGACGACCATGAATAAATGCGCATATGACGATATGACGGGAGTAAAAACTTATCGTTGACGCTGACCAGCCGACGTGGAAATTAATTTATTTCTTTCTCAAAAACAAAATTTAAACTAAGAAAAAAAAACATACTTGTGAATAATTTTCTCTTAACAAATCGTGCCCGCAGCTCGAGCTTACTTGACCGGTCCAGATTTAATTGACGAGATCCCCGTACTAAATTCAATTGCTAACCGCATTTACAGTTGACCATTTAATGTTCACCGTTCATATGAAAAATTAATAATAGACTGTCACGGACGATAAAAACTGACCTGGCCGATAACGCAACAATCAGCAGAATTTCATAGACTTTCCTGGTCATTTTGCCCGAAGGTCTTTGCTGGACGACAAGCAGGAAAGTGGCCCTTCCCTCGTTCCCTTTGTGAAAAGGCGCAGGCAAGATGCTTTGAGTTAAATCACGTACACCAGCGATACCGCACAAATGCCTTATTTTGCGTGCACCGGCGATCAACGAGCGGCAATATTGCTTCTAGCGCAGCTATAACCTTCTGTCGCGCTCCGCCGTTTCTCTGCACTTATATACACAGACAGACATTCTCTGGTAACGATATTATCGAAGCTACTACACCGCGGCCGTGCGCAAAGAATGCCCGAGCTATTTCAATATCGTGTAATTTGCGTTATAAACGGTACTTTGTGTGCGATTAAAATGGAACTTACGCGAATTTAAGCGATGCTCGCGACGCGACGACAATAACAAAAAGCCATATAGGCAATAATTCGCTAATTTCCTCGCCGAATTGTCACACATCTCGCGTCTGGAAAACAGTTGCGTAGATTCTTTGCCTGCGATGTTAAGAATCGTTGCCCCTAATTTTGTTACCTCTCAAAACGCGGTTGCAACTTATTCTAATAAGAAGAAACCGCGAGCGTTTTCCCCACGTACAATTAACAATTCTTAGCTCGCGCGCATGATTAATTACCGCAATTAGCGTCTTGTAAACGTATCACAGCGGCGACTATTTATCAACGCTCGCATTCGGTCACTCGCAGCAGAATCCGCATTGAGAGAATTTTTTAATTGCCCCGTCGTGTTTTTTCATCGGCAATTTTATTGCAATTGTTGCTCGACTGAGGACGCAAGGGCAGTACACGAGTCCGAATATATGTATAAAATATTAAATGCGAATAAGAGATCAGTCCTGCGGGTCTGAATCCGTAATCATCGAAGTTATACCGGTTCCAATCTTTCGCTCGCCTGGTAAATCGTTACGTGTTTTTTTCTTTTTCTTTTCTTTAATCGTGTCGCAGCCTCGCTGCACTCTAATCGTCCCTAAACGTCGTAGATCGCACGCGGTAACGAGATGCGCGCCGTGAAGCCGATTAAGATTGAGAGTAAGAGGATCTGACGAAGCGGTCGTAAGAAAAAAACACAGGCGATTTATTTCGGGCGAGCGTCAGCTTCTTTTCGCTCGCCGCGGTTAGGCACGTGCGTTTATTTCTTTCTTTTTCCTTATTTTATTTTTTCCCCCCCTCCCTTTCTTAACCGTAAAATTGCAGTTTACCATTCGGTAATTCACTCCAGACTTTAAGCAATCTGACCGATAATCGAGCCTCATCTAATTCGACGTGTTTACCGCAATTACATTGTTTGCACGTTTATTCGTGATTAAACTCGCGGCAATTGTAATAGCGTTATAAGTGGCGATTATTCGATAAACCGGCGCGATAATGTCGCACGGTGAAAATGACCCACAAAAGTGTGCGGGAAGGTGGGATAAATCCCGCAGGCATAAATCATGATTAATGACGTAAGAGATAATATTGTGCGACGTGCATTAATGATATTGAGGAAATACCGTCGTCGATTCATTGAATTTACACAAAACTCCAAAAACTATCTTCGGTATTCATTTTTTTATCTAATAATTTCGGCTATGATTCAAGTCATGCCAAATGATACAAAGCTTCTCTACATGAAAACGTAGCAGGCGTTAGCTTTAGCTTTCTAACGCTGGCTTTGCGTTGCGGTAGAGTGGGGGTACAACGCCAGCTTTGCTTAGCTGCGTGAAATCGCACCTTAATGCATTCTTTCAGGGTGTTTTTTGCGCGGACGCTTATTACGCCCTTTTATCGCGCGCACGCAATGCCTTAGGACGATGACTCGTAGCATCGCGGTCCGATCGATCCGCAGCGGCACGAAATTCGTCCTCGCTCTCGACCGACGTGCAAAACAAATTTCTAAGAAAATTACTCGCAATGACGGGGACTCTAATCACCCGCTTATCCATCATTATCGATATTTTTATCTCGCGGTCTCGTTATCGCTACCCGCGACTAGTTTACAATCGTTACATCACCAACGCGTGAGCATTCCTTCTGCGTTCATTACGCATTACTCGAGGAAACCTATTTTTACAATTTTAATTGATATTTAATTGGCATTAAATTGAATTAACTGATTTAAAAAAAAAATTATATACAAAGTAATGATATGATAATATTTATATGCGTCGTATAGAAACTTTTATCTTTCTGTTCTTTCCATAAAGTCTCAGAGTGAAATTTGTCGCGTTTTCGAAATTTCGTCGAGCTGCCGAGACTCAGACGGACCTTTGTTCGGGGATTTCGAGCCGGCGCCTCAACTGATTCGATTTCACGTTCGGACTACTTTCGCCGGGGTACTGAAAACGTTGTTACATCGGCTTCCTTTTTTCACGATCTTCGTCCTTGCGGACACGGCCTTCCCTGTAATTATTTCCCCTCTTCTTCCCTCGATGTTTCTCTCTTTTTTTTTTCTTTTTTTTTTCTTTTTTTTTCTTGTTCCTCGACACGGGCATTCGAACAGACGCTGTCCGTATCTCGCGGAGGCTAATAGATTCGAGGATACGCCGTGCCGCGCCGCGATTTCTTAGTGGATATTAATCTTCATTACGGGGCTGTCTCCGACGCGCGCGGTATTCCTGAATTGGCCGCGAGATTAATCTAATCAATTTGCAGTGCAGCTTAGCTATTACCTTCAATCATATTTGACTGCACCGTTGTGTGTACGTTAACGTAACGTTGCTCTGACTGCGCTCGATCACTCCGGCTCGACGGAATGCAAAAATGAGTGACGCGCGCTTATCGAGGCGGTATCCCGGCCGGCGCTATCGCCACTCGCGATCTTTCCGTTTTCCGATTTTCCGCATCGCCACGTCGCTTCGCCCGTACACGCGCGCGGCGAGAATCATTGAACCGGGAATCATTGCCGGAATTAGCGGAGAGCCGGACGTCGGGGAATCTCAGTGAAATCATCGGCGTCGAGATCGCGAGGTGAAATCGCGGCTGTTGTCAAAAGTCATCGGCAAAGTTTATCTATACATCGGAACCCCATTGGTAGCGTGATTTCATCTACGAGCTCGTCGACGTTCGTTACTTGCCCGTGTCAAGACGCAACGCGGTCTATCGATAAGAGGCCGTAAGGTCACTTCTCGCGGCGAAAGATGCTTAATACGGAAGGCGCAATAATAACCGCTGGCTTTCAAGACGTATACCACCGCCGCGGCGTGAAAGGGAACTCGCGGAAATAATCGCGCCCGCAACGTGCTCCATTTCGCGCGTTAATTGTCTATCTGGCCCCGCTTTAATCGTGGCACCTTATGAGATTCGCATATATTAAGCCAGAGTAATTAAATAAAAGATATTAACTCTTAATTACTCGGTAAAATACACGCTACGACCATCCGTCACGTGTACTATTGTCCGTCATTAAAACGTTTCTGCGAAATATTTCACTGCCGTACAAGTACAAGATTTAATTATTTATTTCAACAATATCGTTTGCAATTAAGATAGCCGGTAGTTTTATGATAACGCTGTGGAAAATCAAAAGGGCTTCTCACGACTATTACTGCTCGCGAATCGCAAGCGCGATCAACGCGAGCGTCGACCCGCATTCTCTGAACGACACTCGATGAGATATTTAAACCGGTGCTTTGTTCCCCGTGCCCTGCATCTAAAAAGAATCTCACCGCGCTAATGAGCGCGTTGTAAATCGAGACCATCCGATCTTTTATTCTTAACCGGAACGCTATTTTCCGAGAAGCAATCTCCCTCAAAGCTCTCTTTCTCAAACGCGGAGAAATCCGATTACAAAGGAATTACGAACGACTCGCGAGATGATGCGCCAGAACGGTTCTCCAATTGATCGCTGGTCCAAGCGCCAATCAATGCGTATTACCACGAAACGTTAATATAATATAGAACCACAATGAAACGATCTGCAACCAGCGTTAACGCCCTTATTTGGCTGAGTATGGTTATTAATTCAGTGACGCAAATCAATTCAAGCGTCATTCTATCATTTTTTATCGTCTGATTGCAAAGAAAAAAAATTCTATACATACTTAAACTCAATCATAATTTTATAATGCTTCTAACAATAAATACTCGAGACGAATAAATTTATAATTTATAATTAGAAATCTCAATCGTTGCGAGTATCATAAAATTACGGGTCTAGAAACGACTATATCTTCCTCTCATCGCGTCGCGAACCGCGGCCAGCTGGTCACGATTAATGCGGAATAAGCCTCAGATTGAACGCGTCCGCCGCGGGAATTATGACGCCTCCTGCGAAGAGACTGCGCGGACAAGATGATTGTCGGGAGTTTCCTTTAGATTCGAATAATCACGCGAGGTAGCACCTAATTGATTCGTCGCGGAACGAAAATCCCGCGGGACGTGATTGCAATTTACGCCTCGGGAGAAAGTGGACCGATAGAGTCGCGCGCGCTTTTCATCCTCGCGGGATTTCAGCCGGGGAAGTCGCATGTGTGCCCGCGTTTCTCTTTCGGATTAAAGTCGTCGTTAAAGCGCGCTTTTCCTTGCCTGTGTCGACTAGGTCGAGCGCTTTCATCAAGATAATGCTGCACCTTCCACGTACGGCGGAACCTCGAAAAGATCGAGAGAGAGAGAGAGACAGAGAAAAAAATATATTTCGGATATTTTCTTTAAAACCTAGTAGGGATTCTTATTTCATCCAGCTTGCGGCGAACGCTTTTAGCCGTGCAAATGTATCTGCAAGTCACACGGGGTGTTCGCGCGGGTTCGAAAAGTCCTGGGAGCTCGAGCTTCCGAGCAGCGAAATAAAGCCATAAAACCCGGAGAAAAATAACGTAACCACCATCTGGGTACTTGACACCGGGGGTTTATACGCGCGTTACTTTCGATGGAAGTGGCTTGTACACTCGGGCCGGATCGACGGCAAGGGCGGTCTTGGGAAGAGCAGGATGTAGGAGGATGTTGTTGTTGACCCACGGGGCAGGAACAGGTTTCGAATTCGGATTATGCCGGGCCGAAAAACCGCTCCTCCGTACGGCACGGACGTTCCTCTTACGATCGTTTCCCCGTACAGGCTGCGTCGAGGTGTGCGTGCATCGACCCCCCACGCAATTCTGTAGTAAAAGCGTTCTCCTCCGGCTCCGATTCTCCTTCTTCGTCCTTGAAAGCCTCCTCTCCCGTCGCCGCCTTCCTACGAGGTAACTCATGCGAGAGTGACCGTACGTCGGAGTGCCTCCGCGCGGAGAGAGAGAGCCTCTCCCGATAATATATATTCACCTTCGACTTCGCCGGAGCGGGAGCAGGTAGCGGGGAACCTAGATCGTAAACGTAATCATCTTGTTCTCGAAATAAGACGCATAAGGGCAGAATCCCGGGAGAAGAAGAGGGGGGCGAGAAAGGGCTCGAAGAGAAAGAAGAACGTCTTCTATTTCGCTCGCTCTTTCGATCGGGTCCAGTTCGAACCAACTCGAGTTCGCGGAGGGTTATCGTCCTTGAGGCAAGCCTTGGGACGGGACGTACTCCGTCACGGATGACAGGTCCCTTATCCCGCAGTTGCTTATCTCGCTCCTGTTTACCGACGACAAGGAGATAGCAGCGGGTAGGGTTCGACCGATTACTCTAAGCGCGGAATTCTGCGAGGAAACGATTTTCCGCGTAACGGATGTATTGTAGAAATAAGAGCAACGATGGTACATTTTTATTTTTTTAGACGCTTTCTTTTACGATATTTTGGGAGCACTCCTGCGATCCCCCGGTGTGTATCTTTTGCACTCCCTCGCTCAAAAGTTACAGCATCAAGGGAAAGTTACTTTTCTTTTTTTTTTTTTTTTCGCATGTAACTGTATTTTATATCCCATTATTTCATCGTTTTTTTTTTAATCCCTTTTGTATTTAACAATTTATTATAATTAAAAATTAAAATTAATAACTACAATTAATATTTCTTTTAATTTCTTCTTTATATTTTTAATATATATTATTCTCCCAAGGACTCTTTACGTTGCAGCTGTATCACGTATGAAATTTGTGTCGAGTGGCTCTCGCGTTTAATTACTCGGTATTTGTCACGTATAGTACACGAGAAGTACGTTACGTCTCATCGGAATACGCAATCCGTGACTTCAGTCGATATTAGCTGCACGTGTGACTGCCTAAAATGCACTTGAAGTATCTCGAAATTTTTGTACGTGCTTTCGGCAGCCCAAACAACATGCCAAGTATTTAATAACGATCCGTTTCGAAATCGGGCGCGGCATTTCTCGCCGAAAATAAATCGTCTCCTATTACCAAAGTTTCATTGCGTATTATTATATATTTTATAATTTTTTTTACGTGCCATTTATTAATATTCCGAATAAAATTAATCAGAATCGCGCGAGTAGATCGCGTAATCGTGATTCTAGCGCGACTAAGTGACGACCAGATGCCACTTCTCGGTGTAATAAAGCGAGGCTCTCTTAATGCGGGTTAAGGAACGGCTACGGGAACACGCATAGAGAAGGAGAGCCGGCTCTCTCGGTCCACACTCTCGAATCACGCTTCGAGGGGTCCTTTCGCTTTGTTGTTCGACGGCGACGCCACTTCTGCGGCGTGCACGCACTTCGGGTACGCGGTCCGCGCGGCGAGTTTCTAACGGTGCCTGCGTGTATGCACATATTAGAAATTGTTTACGATTATTACGCGGATAGAGATCTCCCGCGGTGCAAATGTAACTACGAGCAACGCGGATTTTTACGTTGATAAAGGGACACGAGCTCACGCAGCTTCCTCGATCGTCGAAGATCGCCGACTGCACTGACCTGAGCCATGACCACGAGATATACCTTTTTATATATTTTTATATAAATTTATGGCATAAACTACATTTATAATATGTGCGCAAATTAATAATTTTGGCCGCAATAAAAAAAAAAGAAAAAAAAAAAAGGAGAAGATTAGACTACTTTGGTCTCTAGCGTGAGAAATTTAATACGTCGTTTTATCCGCGAAGTGCAATAATTTTGCTGGAAATAACGATATTATTTTTTAATTTTTTTTATCTTTTTCAATTATCTCGATTGCCTCATCTCCTTCGTCCCTTCACTGATGATGGATTCGCGACCACCAGAGTCGCGCTGAGGAAAATTCGCATTTCAGCTGGCTGAGCAAAGACGCTTTCCTTTTATTTAACAATTACCGCTCCCGTGTATTCCGCTATCTCGTGGCGTTCCCCTTTTTTCTCTCGGAGAAGCTCTCGAAGCGGCAATCGCGTTTCTTTTTTTTTTCCTTTTCTTTTTTAATTATTAAAAATAAATAAAAAGGTAATCTTTGAGAGCTTGCCCATTCGGTCGTCTCAATCTTAAGTACCGCGTGTCGACTGGCGCCAACTTAGCGGCGGCCGCGAGTACTTTGAAACTGGCTTCCACCACCGCCCCTACACCGAGAGAGAACGAGAGAACGTGCTGAAGAAAGGAGAGGCGACCGACGCGTGGTGGCGATGCCGAGCCGCGTCGTACGGCTCGTACGGCGGTTCAGTCGGCGTTTGGCTGCCAAGGCTTCGTTTAACGGTGGTTCGTTTCGCGTCGCACCGGCATCGTCGCGCGATCATAAACAAAGCTGCGGCCACGTCGCCGTCGCGTCGCGTTACCGAGAACCAGTGCATCGCCCGTGCATCTTCGACGATCGGCTTCTGTTCATCTTCAGTGCAACATCCGGATGCGCGTTTACGAAGCGGTGACTCTATGATGCGAGCCAAGTATCCGCGCGGTACGGGACGCTGACTGCATCGGGTACGGAACTTGGAGAGGCCATGGAACCACGGGATTGCTAATTGACTCGATTCTCTCACTCTCGACGTCGGTGAGTAAATTCGTCGTCAGTCATCTCGTCTCATCTTACGTCGCGTGATCGTAAATTGCTCGTCGCCAAAGCCGTGTTTTTTTTTCTCTTTCTTTTATTTTATTATTTTTTTTTTATCTTCTCGCGCACGACTTCGATTGAGATCAACGAGGCGACGTGACGTCCGTCGCGCGCACGTGCGTCCGATCTTCGTGGTCCAATTTCGCGCGCATCTTCCGGACGGCCATGATTCGTCGTTTGTCTCGGTGTAAATTTATCCTGATGCGATCGCGGATTATTTATCTCCGGATTTCTTCGCGGCTTTTTTCCCCTCGCGTTGGTTCCGATAAACTCGAACGGTACGGTAATTATTATCAATATTACACCGGGCATGATTTTTAAATTTTTTTTTTTTTTGTTTTTATGGATAACTCGTTACACCTCGCGCAGTCCACACGCATTCGATGGTTTTATTCATGAACCCGGGTCCAATTTACATTGTAAATCAAACTTATAACGTGATTGATATTCTCAGAGCGACACAGATTTTTTTTTTTTTTTTTTTTTCTGGCACATTAACATTCTTCTTGGAAACCCGCGAGTCCGAATGTTAACATTTCGTGACGGTGATATTAATATTTCGCCAATGTGTCGATATCTTATCGCAAACTCTCGTGTTTTTGTCGTAACTACGACGATCGGTGTTGTGTTTTAACGTCTCTATTTTTAACGCTGCTCCATTACAATTATCATGATTTATCACATCTCTCCTAAACGTCCGCGGTGCTTTTTTTTTTCTTTTTTTTTTTTTCGTTGCGTAGCGATTAAATACGTATTCAATATGCCACGTCGACAGACTAGAAGAAAAAAAGGGGGGTATCTCGTTCCCGTTTCGTTCTCGCTCGAGACGTTTGTGTTCCTTGGTTCCTTGAGTAAACATTCGACGCGAGGGGTAGAGGCCGTTTTTTATACACGCCGTATCTTTCGTTAGCTTTTTGCGTTTTTCTGGCGCGTTGCGCGGGATATTCCACCGTGTACCAAGTGTCCGGCGGGAGGAAGGAGAGGAGGGAAAAGTCAAACAACTGACGCTCAACGAGTTCAGTTCGTCCGATTTCTCTCCTTCCTCCGGTCACTTTGTTTACGCCCGCGTATTAGAGTCGTCCGTTCTATGTTTCTCTTGTTTTTTTTTTTCTCTCCTTCTCTTTCTCTCTCGTTCTCGTCTCTACCGTTCCAAACGCAGGGACTGGTCGCCTCGGGAGCAGCACAAATCACGGACGGCGGACAGAGGTCGTAATCCTGAGCGCGGGAGAGAAGGAATAAGAGGAAAAGAGAGACCGGGAGAAAACGATATATACATATATTTTCCCTATGTGGTGATTAGCGCGATTGTAATAATTTCGACGTAAGGCGTACGCGATGCGTTCGCTCCTCGCGTGGTTTACGAGCCACGCGTTATGCGAGAGAACGCGTTTTTTATTTTTTATTATTTTTTTTTTTTTTTTTTTTATCTGTTCCAAACAAAATGGTTACATCGAAAATCGAAAGGAACCGAACGGACAATGCTAACGATAAGACATCCCCTTTTTTGTCGGTTAAAAAATATGTTCGTATCTCGATCGTTATCTGCGAATGTACCTAAGTGCGCGGGTAAAAAGTTTACAGTCACGAGAGTTGAACTATTCTCGAGATAAAGTTTTCATTGTAAGAAATGCAGCGATAGGAGATGATTCATAGAAGCGTGATGACGCTCAATTGATCTTTCGGGCGGGAATGATAGAATTTAAAACGTCAGGGCTCTCAAAATGCCAATTACACGCGCATACCGTTGCTCTTTCGTCACATATACACATTCGACTAATTATTAAATATTCGATGTTTTCTATCGATAAGACCGTTTCTAAAAAATAATTTCTCCGAGGCAGAGTTAACATTTAATCTTGCCGTCATCGATTCCAGCGAATATCTACAACGAGACTAGCGTTCGCGTCGTTAAAACGAATCTTTAGAAACATCGACGCACGTCGGTAGATCACATCGATCTCTCGCATCTATTTCTCAAGCAAAAAGACCAAGATTGCCGTGCATTTTTCCCCGCGTAATATATGTTTACCGTTCAAATCTCGCCTGCGGGCTGCGCATAATTTGAGCAACGTGCATCGACGGTCTCATTGGCATTAAAGCTCCTCGGCTTAAAAGTGCCGCGATCGACGTAACGTTAAAAAAAAAAAAAAAAAAAAAAAAAAGAGAAAAAAGGCAAATAATTTATAGAAAGATGCTGTCATAAATATCATTAAATACCGCGGGTATAAATAATATTAGATACTATATACGTTTATTCCGCGTTAGACGGAACGTTACGCTCCAGCTTTGTTTCCCGGCGATTGTTATTAATGGATTTGCGCATATATATTGCATGAATGCCGGTCGATCGGCACGAGGAAATCGCGCGTCGTTCCCGAAGACGTAACCACTTCGCTCTTGTACAACCTATAAAAATTTATATAAAAGTGTCCCGGGCGCAGCACGACTCGTCCGCGAGGGCATGAATAATTTATCGAAGCGTGTCCCCTACGTTTCGTGCCTGCCGAGAAGAAGAGAGCGAGAGAGGACGAGGAGAGGAAGAAGAACGTCGCGTCGTTTACGACCGCAGGCTCAGATTTTTGGTTTCCCCGAGTCGGTCCCTTCGGGTCGTCGAGACAATAACCAGACGCGGCTCGCGCGATTGTTAATCGACGCGGCGGATTATAAAACTCATTGCAATCGACGCACGTGCTCCGCGAAAACGAACGTAATAAACCCAAGAACGATATCGTAAAGCCGCGCGAGCGAGCGTTTCGCTATTTAAATAAAAGAACAAAGGGTGGAAACCGCGCGGGTTGCGTCGCGAGAATGAATCTCTCTCCGTGCGAACCGAAAGTATTCAATCGCATTTGGAATGCTAAGATAATAGTCAATTAAGTAATTAATTGTGATTTAAATTTATCTTTTAATATCGCGGACTTGTCAAAACGCACTTTACTTCGATCTCACGCGCGCATCCTTTACGTGCCATTAATCGGGCCGTTTACGTGTTAATCCTCCAGGTATCTCGCGAGGGTACACGTCGCAAGTGGACACGTGAGGTAGATACAACGTGAGACGGCCTAACGTGAAAACCGCAGATCGAGATACGCGCGCAATTCGCGTGCAACGTGTTCGAAACACGCTGCACGTCGTGTCGCGCTCAGGCAGCGTGTTGCGCCGCTTTCGTATACTCGGCTGTCTAGACGTAATGGCCTGTCCGACTGATGAGTACATGTAACAGCACGGAGGCTGGGTGAGATTAAAAAAAAAAAAAAAAAAAAAAAAAAAAAAAAAAAAAAAAAAAAAAGATGCCCCCGTAATTTATACGATTTGCTTTACACATCCGTTTATTAGCGCGCGAGCGTATTTCTACCAGCGAACGAATTCTTACATCGCGCAGGGATTTCGCGTCAACTTTCGTCCGCTCGTGAAGGCGACAATGGAGCTGCGTTCTGAATATTGCGGTCAACTGCGGGATGGAATAGTTATTTTATTCTGACGTGCGTGCCGAGATAGGTAGCCGTGAGAGGTTTTCAGATTTGAGGTTTATAGGCACAATAGTTTGGGTCTTCACGTCAGGTACAGGCAAACACGCGCATAAGTATTTGGGGCATAAATGCTCCAAGTCGTGAATTCACACAATGTTACAATAGCCGAATATATATTAAATAAAAAAAAAAAAATATATATATATATATATATATTTAAAGTATTTATCCTTTTTATTAATTCCTAACGTCGCAAATATTTTACTTAAACTTTAATTTATTAAAATCCTTATTTTATCCATACGGTCGTTTCTATGTTAATACACACAATTATATATTATACACCTATGATAGGAATATTATTAACCGGATTTAGTAGACAGCGCAATCTTAATGCACGCGACTTTATGGCGGTGCTCGATCGATAGTCGTCTCTCGGAGCGCGTCCATAAGTTCCCGGCGATGATGAGCGCGCTAATCGGGCTGCGGCGCTTATCGCGGAAAAAGTAACGGTACGAGAACGATGTAGCGATGAGAGGAGAGGCGAGGCGTGTCCGGAGCTATCGCCGTGTCGAAGAAAGACTTTCGCAACGCGCCGTTCTCACGACATAAATTAAAATCCGGCACGAGTCCGTCGAGTTTTACGATCGCGACCGCCGTCGATTCTCATGACTCCCGTCGATCCTAATCTCCGCCGGATAGACATTATAGGAGCATTTCGGTATCGTAATAGGATTATGCGGGGACATTAAGCGCGAAACGCACCGCGGGGGACACTTTCTGCCGAGCGTTTCCTGCCCGGCTAGTTTTCTCAGCGTCTCGATTAAATCGCGCAACCTATATTCACACAAAGAAGCTAGAAATTTTTGCCGAGCTTTCGTACCGTGCGATTTTCAATTTGGATTGCTGCTTTTCGCGAGATCTCTGGGTGAATTATTCATCCAAACTCGTAATTAAAAGCGGGACTCTTCAAATGAATTAAAAAAGGCGAAATTGGAAGTATGAGTACGCTTCTTAACGAGCAACGTATAATTAGCAAAGTGTCATAAGTGGTAATTTTAATATGAAATCGTTCGCAAATAAATAATCCTACAATTGCGTTACTTATTTTTTTTTTTTTTTTTTTTTTTTTTTTTTAAGTTTACCTTAAAATTACACGATAAAATTTGGATTTTAGAATTATGTTTCAGTTAAATTTCTAGCTTATTTGGGTCGTTGAAGTTAGTAATTGCCTGCCGCGTTACCTCGGGACCGAGGAAAATATCTGGTTTCTCGAAATCCCCGGCGCGTTTGCTCTCTCCGTGCTCTCTTGCGTAAAGCTTTATCTACCCCGTTCAGATTAGACACGCGTCCGCGTTGACGAAACGACGAATTCGAGACGATCAAAGAGAAGCCGGTGTCGTAGAGAGTATTATATTCCCCGGGGTGGCGACGAATCCCATATTTGAGCGCTGGCTCAAATACCGTGGTGTCATGTAAATTTTAAACTGACGCTGTTGCCCGTTTCGATGTTAATCTCGCCGAGTATCATGCTGCTAATATATTCTTCCGCGGAAAAAAAAATCGTTGCAAACTTGGTATCTCGTCAAACGATAATTGTGCGTTACACCGAATCTTAAAATTTTATTTTACTCGAGAACGGGAAGTCTCCTGATTTATTTATCCATATATACCGATCGCTTGATAATTAACAGCGATAGTTTACGACACGAAGAGATAAATTCAACGAAATTAATTTAGTACGCTCCGAATATGACGCTGTGACAGTCTCTATATAGTATGTTTCGCCTACCAGACGGAAATAAAAAAAAAAATTTATTTACGAGCGCTATAAAACTCGTACGTTCTCTCCTCAAGTTTTCATATTGCACTTCGACGCCCGCGCGGAATCCAATATCTCTCGGCTGTAAGGGGTTAAGTGTAAAAAGAAACGTCGTAAAGGAATAATTCGAGGCTTTTTCGTAAAGGGTGGGCAGTAAATTGTCGGTCGAGAATCGTTTTCGGCTGGTATCCGGATCGATTGGTTGCCACGGCGTGATTTAGTATTCGTGACCTTTTACGGCGTCTACGCCACTGCGCCCTCGGCCCGCAAGACGATATCCAGACCTTACCAAAGGGCCACTTTTTGCCGGGGACGAGGGTCCGAGCGAAATCTCTTTGCCGTTCAGGAACCCCACGGCTAACCATTGTCGAGGACTGTCGGATGCAGATCGAAATTTAAAAAACGCTTCTTAACCATCCTCGCCGCGTGATTTCTGACGGGGAAAGGTGGCCCGGCACCGTGAAACGTTGTGCAAATTGTGCGTGTCCTCCGAAAATCGCGTGTAGATAAAACTGAGAGCGAATCGAGAAACCCGTTCAAAAATGTATCATCGTTCCGAAACGTACGCTAGCCCGTGAATGTAATCACTATAATTTTACTGCAGCTTTATTTCTGCGCCTTCACAGCACGTGGGTCTACATTTATTTTTTTGTCTAAGAAAGTTTTTTTTTTTTTAACAAAAGAAACTTATGTTTTTTTTTTTAGGCTGCGTTTATGTCTAAAATAAATTTAAGTAATTCTTTTGTTGATTTATTGCGTCCGAGTGACCAAGCTTTAACTTGGAATTTTTCGAGTTTTTGTAACAATATTTGCAATGTAATACCGTGATGTTGGGAAGAATCTTTTTCTGAAGGTTCGGGCAGGCTACCGTAAATTCATCGAGAGTCAACAAAAGCGAATGGAAAACCAATCATTAGGTACACTCGTCTGTAAACAGCACGAACCTCAGGTAAAAGTCTCGATCAGGTCTCAATTTCTTTACGAGTCTCTCCGTTTTTCAACGTTGAAGTAACCTTCCGAGTCTTACTCAGGCTTGTTAACGAAAATCATTAGCTTTACGTCTGAAATTATTTTACTACTTCGCGTACTATAAATTCTTCTTAGCGTGAGCCTTCGGGCACCGTACCGGCGCCAGGTTTGCGTCTGGGGCTGGACCGAAAATACCGCTTATCGTTTGCGGGATGAGTGCAACACTCTTCTCAAGATAGATTGTGAACGCTGCGTTGTGTCTAACATAAGAAGCGCGCCTGGACCGCGCGATAGGCGCCTCCGGAATTGTTGCCATTTTTCGCCGGTGTTCTTCACACGGAATTTATTATCGGACGTTCGAACGTCGCCGGCCGACTAAATCGCTCTCGTTCGGTCACGCCAGTGGATATCGTTTGCGGAACGTGGGCTTCTTTATCGCGTCTTCGATTATCCACGGTCTCGGATTCTTTCGGATTTATCTCACCCTCGATGTCGAACGTTTTTAAAGTCGCGGTATCTTAAGTTTTGTAAATGGGATACACTCATATCGATTTCTCATACGTGAAACTCGAAGCATGTGCTAATAAAACGTGGTTAATGAAGATTTAAAATCGTGTTATGTTAATTTTATTCGATTTCCAACGATAACCCGGAATAATCAACTTTTTTTTTTTTTTTTTTACGGTAGCCTAATAATTTTTTATCGGAATCTAAATTTTATTCATGGTAAGAAGAGTACTTTTGTTACATCCGTGTTCTATCAGTCACCTACATTTCAATCCGATATAATAAATCTCTCCGAGGAAGTTTATATAGAACGTCGCGAGACGAGATAATCATCGCAGAAATCTTCTCTGAATATCTGGCGCGATATCTTATCTGGAGTTCTGAGATTACGCTCGTTATCATTCGCCCAGAACAGAAACTCTCGTAATGACGTTCTGATACCGGTTCGCTTCGTTCGGTCCGCGAGGCGTGAAGAAGGGCTAGAAACCAGTTTTCGGGCTCACCCACACCCTCGAGCGCGTTCGAGAGTTGGTGATTTAAATTTTCCAAGGTCGCGTACGCGCGGGCCACGCACGACGAAAAGGAAGAATCGAAGTGGACGACGAGCTAACACGTGGTTTGCATCTGGTGGAGTTTCACGCACGCGTCGGCGAGGCGAAGGGACGGAAACCTTTCTTTTCGTATGTGTTATTTCTTCCGCGGCCCCCAGGTCTTATTTTCGTCCTGTCAATTTGGAATTAGCGCTGTCTCGATGAATTTTCGTTACGCCCGACAGTTCCGATTGGTGTATCAATAGAACGCGCGATACCCGAAACTAACTCGACACGTCTCGCTATCTCGGGCAACTTACTATTAAATCGATAACGATCCTCTTTTTATCATTCTTTTCTCGACATAATGAGATAAGCCGGCACTCGAGATATCACGCGGCTAATAGCTTCTCTGAATTGTAATTGAATTCTATCTATTGCGCCTATTTTTATTTATATAATTTACATAACGTTCGTCGCGCGCTAAATACCGCTAAAAACCGGGCATTGTTTCGTTTACCGCGATTGTATCGAAAGTATGGAAAGTATCGCAGTTTCTGGTTCTCGAGGAAGACCTGCTTCTCACATTCTCGCAAGTTGACACCGCTCGCATATAGGACACTATGAGCGTCGCGCAACCGAATGCGAACCTGTACCGGTCCTCACGTTTCTCTCTTTTGGCCTGAGCAGCGGCCGAAGCAGCCTCTCCTCTCCACGGCCCACGAAGGATCCGTATATGGTGCTGGCCTACTACCTCCGCGGCACGCACACCGATGTGTCCCCCGTCCCCGTCCCCGTTCGTGTGGCTCGCTATATGGGTATAACCCCGCGGTGTTACCAACGACCGAGCTCTCGGAGATCGATCAGATTTGAGCCGTAATCTCTTTCAATTCTAACTAAAATTGTTTCCTTATTTACGAAATAACAGACGAAAGTTTTCTAAATCCTACAATAATTATAAAGAAACGCAGCTCCCAAATTTTACACTAACTATGCGACAAGCTCTCGGGCAAATGAGTTTACCTTTCACGATTTATTTTCCAAGCGCTAAATAGCAAAGCAAGTGAAAGAAATTAAAATACTTAATCGTACTAAAGTCGCGGAGCGAGGGGGTTAAAAGGGCAGAGATTAAAATACGCGTATGTGCAACGTATATATATATATAGAACGCGAGGTTCTAACTGCATCCTTATAGCGTGCGTGCACTACATGCGGCCTCGGTGCATGCATGCCGCATGCAGGCAGAGTACTTTCTCGCCTACGGCAAGGCAGCCGCCTTGGCGCAGCTATGCCTATGCGATCACGGCTCTTTTCACCTCTCCAGTACTCGCGAAACGGAATCGTTAGCATAATCTAACAATAATGATTCACCCTACATCGACGCGGTTCTCGGTTAATTAAACGCCGTTTACTTTCCAGCGTTTACGCGAATCAGCAATGACGAACGCGAGTCGCATTGGGAAACCGCGCACACACCTTTCGATGCAACTATGCAAACAGGGGGTATTTTTTTAGTGCCACGGTTATCCAAGATAACGGGGCGTCGCGATAAGAACGCCTCGATGCCGGCGATAAACCTACGCGTTCGAATTCGTAGTCTAACAGATTGATTTTTTTCGTTCTCGTTCTCTCTCTCTCTCTCTCTTTCTATCTCGTCGATTTTTTATTTTTATTTGCGTTTACTAATCTTTCGAGATGGCGAGTTAAGAGTCGCCTTCGAGATACCGCGCGTTTATGTATTTGTCACGGCAGTTTCTGTTCCCGACTCTCGGCGCGGCGGGCTTGCATCACGTTACAGTTACATCGCCACGTCAATTATCCCATTAGCTCGTCGGCTCCAACAGGTTCCGGCTTGATCCGGCGAATCAGACCTCTTTCACGTTATGACGCTTATCTTTGATACGCTTTCCTGCGGGCGTGCCGTGTTACGCCTAATGTGAGCCCGCTGACAGGAAACGCAGGCGAGATCCTAATTTGCCGGCGTTCGGTTTTGCCTCTTTCTATCTCGGCGCGATGCCCCGGCGCTCGGAAAACAGTGGTTAGCTTATTACGCTTTACGGGGGAATGGTCGCATGAATACGTCCTTTATTCCGGCCGAACCGCCGGCGCATAAACCGGCAACGAGCGTAGGAAATAGCTTGTACCTTTTGCAATTTTATTTTTCCTTCCTGCGCACCGGACAAACGAAACGTTTAACGCCTCTTGCCGAGGCTGCGCAACGACTCAAACGCTATTATTAGGTAACGACTTTTGCGAAGCTGCGATTTATTCGAGACACGAAGCGGAAAAACTTTGTGTACCTATATTTGAATAATATATTCGATCGTTGTTTGAGAAATTTCGGATTTATTAAGCGGGCAGTATTAATATTAATTTTTTTTTAATATAAAATACTTAATTAAACACCTAGCAGAAATATCATACGTGTATGAAGATATTAAAAATCACTGGCTTACGTACAAAGTGACAGAAAATTATTTTAATCGGTAGCTTTGCTTCAATGTTTTATAAAAAAATAATCTGATGGATTACGTGGAATGAGAGCTTAAAATTGTACTTATTATCTTATAGAATTATATTATCTTATAGCCAGGTAAACGATCAGCCTCGGAAAAATTCAATCTTATCGATCTGTCGCTATCGTGAAACCCGATAACTGGATACTAGAGCTAGAAATCGTCCGGTTCCACGTAACAGGTATCACGATCGAAAAAAATAGCTGGGTAATATTCTTAACGCTGTCTCGCAAATTTAATGATTACGACGGCACGTTTAAGGATAATAATAACCGTACGCAGAAACATGACGATTGTCTTACGCTGCACCACGCGTCGTTATTTTTTGCCGCGCTGAAATTACATATCGCTGACCTCCCGTCATCGATCCATTGATCATTTTCAGCGAATTCAGCCGGTGGATCGTATGACTCGCGATTACTTTTACTGTTCCCCGATGTATCGAGTGCTCGCGGCAAGCGCTGTTTCGCGGCGGAAGGTATTTAATTCTCCAATGTATTCGGAAACGTGACGTGTGTATTATCGCCGTTATTATCAATCACGTTGTTGCCGGCGCTCGCCGTTATTGCGACATGATTAATTCCAGGCACGAAATTCCGCTGGTTCAGTTCGGTAAACAGAATTGGAATTTTAACAAGCGCATATCGCGCAAATTTAATTCTCGTCTCGTGTACCTTAATTGTTATTCCAATTTTTTTTTTTTTTAAGACGTATATAATTTATTAATAAAATATGAATTCGTTGCACGTTAGCGATTCTTCACGCCCTTCCGTCTTGACTGAAGTACCGTCGCGATTCTCCGTAAATTTTCCCATCCGTTTGCCGGCGATTTACACGCGAACGTGTCATTTTCCGCGTTTTACTACGGCTGGGTGTTGAGATGATTTTTTGCGACGCTTACGCGCACTGTTGCGCTCTCGAACCGTCTCGCGTCACATATCGTTGGAAAGAGCGCGGCGATTCACGCCGAAGTGACGTATTACTTGCACGAGACCGCGCGACGCCGCTTTTGTTATCTGGATTTCGCACTTCTCGGTCAGATCGGCCTTGCGCATATGTGCGCCACGTATACATCTAACAGTCTACACACAGATACGCTCGTGCACGTGTGCATTTGCACGGACGTGACGACGTTTGACGCGCGGAGAGACGTCGGGGATGCAATGGAAAAAAAAAATATAATTACTTCTGGCCTCAATTATAATTTTTAATAGTTGATTAACCTGTCTCTATGGTTGAAAATATCATAAAATTATAGTTCAGGCCAGAAGTAATTATATTTTTCTCTCGGTCTACCATTAAATTCAACCATCACAAAAATTGCCTGGATTAACGCTATCGACGCAGTTCGCCATCGTGCGTATATACTTTTTAATGCGTCGAATGCTGATAGCGATATCGTTCATACGCGCTCGTCGCGTTCGCGATAGTCGTTAGCGAGACACCTTATCCGGAGAACGCTAGGTACGTGGCTTGAGAAATGATCTCGGAATTGCGAGAATTAAAGTTATCTCGGCTCGAAAGTGAGCTTTAGAATTCGTGTGTGCCACGTTTTAAATTAATCAACCTTCGAGAACTAGCCTCAGAAAACTTTTTAACGCCTTGGAATCGTATACACGTCATGTGAAGTTAGTTAAGTGTCCGTTTCGCGTTCGCCATAAAGCGCGCGCATTCAACATGAAACTCCGGGCAATAAACGACGGTGAAATAAGCCGCGATGGACGCACATCCGGTGTTTGGACAACCCGGCTGCGCTTTAAACAGCCGCATCATTACGCGTTCGGCGTTAATTGATTACACGTTACACATTCGCTCATTATTTCGTGGAAGAGAACCCGATTCGCAAACACGGCGAAGCCGGTAATATAACGATCTAGATTTTCACCTCCGTTCATGTTATACGTTTCATCGTAATTTGCGATGGGTTAAATTGGCTTAGAATAAAATTTTATCGGCGGGACAGACCGCTTTTAATTCGCGGTTCGGGCGAAACGAAAGGAACCGCGGAAACAAGAAGGGAAGGGTTTCCTATAATTCCGCTATGCTTCGGCAAATATCTCGGTGAGAGCTGGGTTTTTTTTTTTTTTTGTTCAAGTCGCACCTATGCAAGTTGCGTTTCATCAGCGAGGAGAACATATAATACGAGAAGGCAATCGCGCGTACGCACAATTAGCTTGTAAGAAAAAAAAAGAAATTTTTTTTTTTTTTTTCCTCCTTTTCTTTTCTTACAAACTAATTCATGCGTAACGCACAAATTTTGAAGATAGGAATTGCTTTACAGTCGTCTAAAGGTGGCTCTTAATTAATTATACCCTCAGATGATTTTTACCCGGTTGCTGCTTTTGCGAGCAAAAGGACCGCGCTTTCCTCGGAAGTTCATTTCTCGCTCCGTTTCGCCTGCATGTATAACACTTGCGTACTCATTACCGCGGCTGCCACTGAGATCGCCCATGTCGAGAATTTAGAGATAGGATCCAAACAGATGTCCGTTTCATTCGTGACTCGCATGGCCGAGTTATTACCGTCATAAATCAGGAGTCGCCCTTCTTTTTCTCTCGCTTTTTTTTTCCGTTTTTTTTTTTTTTTTATACCGACCATGCTCTCTTGAAAGAGGAGCCCGCTCGATATCGGCGGGACGTTTACACGCAAAGAAGTAATCATATCAGATCGAATATGCGGTGGTCGACAAATAATATTCGGCGTGGGCGAAACGCGTGTTGAATTGGCGCGATACGCGACAGCGAAAATCAACGAACATCCGTTCCCTTACGCGAGACGTAAATTTTAAAATTTCTGATGAACTGTTAAATGATAGAAATAACATTGAACATTGTTAATAAAGCTGATGCCAAAATGTGGATTTAATTCCCCGACTTTCTAACATTTGCAAAACTTGCACACTCGCGCTACCGGAGTTTCTCTTTTCGTTCTCGTGTATAAGTTACCTTGTAAGGTAACTTTGTCGCGGTGTAATTATGCTTTACGAGGCTGTGCAAACATTTCAAGACCGTGTACTTTAATCGAAATATAGCATCGCTAAATCGAAACGGCGGAACATCTTGCATTCATAAATTGAGAAAAAGATAGTGCACTTCTATGCTCCGTAATGTATGACTCGGAAGTACATAATTTCTCGAAGCCAGATCGGGCCCTTCGTACGTATATATCTACATATAGTTATAGTATATCGATATACATGCGATATACAATGTATAAACGTTAGTTAACTCGATAGACTGGATGAGAAACTGCCCTATTCTCGTATCGACCGCAACTTTAGCTCGTCTAGCTTGGACTTCCGCGGAATGTCATTATCTATCGCAACTCAAGTTCTCGTAAAAGTCGTATCGCCACTCGGTGGACATTGATCCTTCCTTTTCGCGGCTCGCGAGCGTCTCGTGCGAGATGAAAACTTGGACGCGATCGTCGCCGCGGCGAGAGGTTTTCCGCGGCGGAGGTCAAGTCGGGAGATAGCCCTGTTATCAGCGACGGGGTGGAGGGGAGGAATAAACGAGCGATCCGCCAACCACCTGTTTTCTTCATTCGTTCAGCGTCCAAGTGTGCCGACGTTTTTATCGCATTCCACGACGCGGAACGGATCTCGCGAAGTCCAGCAACTTTCGACGGCGGTTTATTTTAATATCCGCAGCGGTAAATCGCGCCGATCGTCCGATTACACGTGCTTTATTGCTAAGCCGCGCGCAAATTAATAACAGTAATTACGAGCACGAAATACGCGAAGGTGTGAGACCGATCGAAAAGGACCGAATCTGGTTGCGCTTTTTTTTTTTTTTTCTTTCGATCCGTTTTTATCGGATAAGCGTTTCTTATCCCGTTCGCCTTCGGCCCTCCCCAACCGTAATTTTCACCTCCATTCCTCTCAGCAACCATAAATTGCCACCGAAACCCGGCGGTTCATCAGTTTGCCATTTTCTGGTCGTGTTCCCCGACGAAGAAACTTTTTCAACGGCCGAGAACTAAAGTTCGGAACGAGTCCTCCTTCTCCCTTGTTTACTCGGGACAAATTACAGACGTTCTCTGCATACCGCGGAGGTTTCCCTACCGAAACTTTTCGGGTATGCTTATCCCGCCCGAAAAAACTTGCGAACGTCGTTAAAACTCGAGCGTCTAATTTTAACGTCACCTACTTTATCACGACAGACTCGAGCAAATAGAACATCGCCGCGTCAACACGCGGAATGAAATATTAACGATAATAAAAAAAAAAAATTAGACGTCAAATCTTCGATTACATTAATCAGAACCTAATCGTTTCAACTTACGAATCTATTGTTGCGCATTGCCGTATAAATGAAACGCTTTTCAGTAATCGCGAGACCTTCGTCGACGTCGTCCGCGGTTGCACGGTTGCGCGCTTCTTTCGAGAACGAGCCCGAGGGAGACTACCTCTGCGAGAGGTGATTCGCGGGCACGTTACCATGTTTGGCGACCCGCTCCCATAAAACTTCCTCGCACACGTTCGGGCGCGTGCACGTGTATGACGCACGCACAAGCGTACACACACGAACTCTCTCGCCGTATTTCCAGCCTACTCGCCGTGGGTAAGATAAATCGCGTCCAACTTAACGCGGACGAAGCGTTCGCCGAGAACCGCGACTCTGCCACACCCCGCGAGAAAGATCGCCGGACGTCTATTTATTAAAATGCGCACGGGCGGAGCTTGGTACACGCGAAATGCCGTGTGAAAAATGCATGAGAAACGGAGCGCTCCGTTATCTTTTTTTTTTTTTTTTTTTTTTTGTAGAAGGAAATTGATTGGAAATTAGCCAGATAGACTCGGTTAGATGAAGCGCTTCGATCTTACACATTTATACGATTTAACGAGGAAACATTCGATTTACTTGAGATTGTTTGAGGTCGCTTATTTCGGTCACGCTGGTGATTAACTGCATCGCGGACGTGTAATACACATTACAGCTCGAGATCCGTAAAACGTTGACTCGATTGTACGTCGCGATATTGCGTAACGCACGTTACAGCCGATTGTAACGGGCGACGCAAATCATAACCCGAGGGGGAAGCAGGGGAGAAAGAAAAAGGTGGCTGCGACAAGATAAACAGGTTCTTAATAGCGATTCGCGAATTATCCGAGGCCCATCAGGCGTCGTCCAGTCGGGGGTGCGCGAGAGAGATCGGCTCATACGCCTCCCCTATAACTTACGTCACGACTAATACCGTGCGGACGCGATCGTGAATCAATTACACGCCGTCGTCGGCCGCGCTCAATATAACGCGCAGTAAGTTTCCAGCAAGGTTTAATCAGTCGCGCGGCAGCGTGGATTGATTATCCGCCGGCTTATCCGCGGGTGGAACCGGCTCGCCCGAGGGGAGATTTAAGAGTGGACACTTCCCCGGCGGTGGTAACTTAAATATGAAGAAACTAGCCGGGCGCAATCGCGGAGATTTACGACGACGCGCGCGTTTCTGAAAGGAAATAGTTTTACTTCTGGACTCGGCGATAATTTATAATATTTTTAACAATAAATGTGATTGAATCAATTATAAATGTACTCGACTCAATCACATTTATTATTTAAAATATTCAGGAAATTATTGGGTCTGAAAGTAAGTTAAATTTTCTCTTACGCGTTCGGGATACTCAGAATAAGGATTCGCGCAATAAGATGCGAACAAGAAGATGATTTTGGGGATGCGCCGTTTCCTTTCACGTTATTTATAGGACCTTTCGAGTCGAAAATAAACTCTGCCCTCCGCGAGAGTAATAACGAGCGCCGACGTGTGAACCTACTCGAGGTTGCAAGAATTTGTCCCTTCCGAACGTTGCGCTTCGTATCTTCCTACTTTTAAGTACAACACTCGGCTTATTTAAAATTCAAGAAAAAGAAAAAAAAAGCATAAAAAAAATTATTTTAGTAACGTTAAAAAAATCAGACTACATCGCGCGTTTGAAGAACCTACCGATCTCGGAAGTCTTGGCTCAATTTATTTATTCTATCGTCCGTGGAAATTACGGTTGTACGTACTTGGAACACGTACCTCGCAAGAGTTTGCTCCTCGCCGTCGACGCTAGAATTAATCGAGCGCGTGATTACAGCCTGACACAATCTTACACGCCTACAGGGCCCAGTCAAAATATTACGCCCGCGGAATCTAGGGTTAACAATTCGCGGGGCTCCTTCGAACGGTGAGAAATCGGACCCGCGGTCGAAACCCTCGCCGTGGCGATCAAGGTCGCTTGCCCTCCTTGACTTCGCTGCCAATTATCGGTTTACCTAATTATGCGCGTGTACGCGCGTCGTGCCGCGCGCGTAGATCAAAGCCGACGATACGGCGCGCGCGATTAATCATCCGCTCGCCGCGCGTATCATTACATCCGCGCGCGTTTTTGAATGCCGCGACGAGAGAACGCGCTTTCGTCCGGACTTGTCGTCTAGCCACTGATTAATGACAAATCGCTCGGCGAATTGACGGCGCGCCATCCCTATTTATCATCCTCGAGATGCTGACGATGAAATTTTTAAATCCATCTCTACTATCCTTCGATCGGAGCTCCAGACAGATACGCGCCAAGGAAACATAATCAGATACGCTAATAGGATCGTGGATATTGCTACAAGGATCTATACTTATTCTATTTAAAACAGAGTTCTTCGCGTACCTTAATTTTTTTTGTTTAAGTTGATATTGGAATCAACGTGTAATTAAAAAAAAAAGAACTGAAGCCTTTCGACTATTTCGTTAATCCGAAGTCGTTGCGCTTTTGTCGCTTTCATTTTTCTTCTTCTCTGTGGGTTATTTCAGACGGTCGCGAATTTGGCGCGTTCTACTCAGCAGGCCTGGTTTACAACCGTGCCTGGTTTATAGTCGGCCCTTTGTTCGGTGGTTAGCGCGCTGGTCGTAATACGCGACGTATAAACCAACCCGTCCAGCGACTCATTTCGCTCAGCACTTTTTTTTTTTTTTTTTCTTTTGCGCCTCCGGCTCGCGAAGCTTTTATCGCAATTAATCTTCCGTTTACTTCAGATAATATCCGCGGATTTTGCTTCGACGTAATGAAACACCCGATAGCAGCAAGATTAATGTGGCGTCATCGAACTGAGCGCAGATTAAATTTCTTTCGCGCGTATCTGTAAAATAATTTTCGCATTATTCACGATTACGTGGCACCTTTGCTATCGGTCGCCGCGGAAAAAAAGTAATGGCAATAGAGCCCAACAACGTCCGCGAGTCTCGAATTTCTCTCGCGAAAAGGCGGCGGGTAATTTTCGCCCTTATCTCGGCGTTCATTCAATTACGTAATAAGCGTGGCGCGCCGAGTCTTTTTCATACAGTACGAACCGTCGCTGCCTTGTTTCCGTCCTTTTCGCGTTCTAAGCCCGATCGTGTCCAAGTAACGGTCACGGCGGATTGCTTACGCCTGCGTTCGTGTTGACGCGTAACTGTGAAACCGCTTGTATTTCCTCTTAAGAGCCAGTTTCCTTGGGATATTAAACGTAACGATCGTTGTGCGACCCGCGTACACATTTAAACGCCGAGACGCAATTAATTTTCGGTATCAATAGCGTGGAAAAATTGTTTCCTACCCTCAAACACATGTTTAGCTTTTTGTCATGTGTATTTTTTTTTTTAATTTTTTTTTTACTAACTAATAAGAAAATGTTGGAGATTTTATCGATGCAAAAATAATTTCAGTTTATTTGATTTCGGGAGTTTCGACTTAAATTCTCTAAAAGCGCCGTCCGTTTTTACCGCTGGACCCTGATCTCGGCAACGCTCACGGACTTTTTTCCAGTCACGTGTCCCGAGGTATCTTCCTCGTCGTAAACCCGTAACGACTTCCTGTCCCCGCGAAGAGACTACTACCAGCTCATATTAATTATCTTTCTACCATTGTTCTTTCCGCCACTCGCACGTCTTTTAAAGTTCCAACGACTCTTCGGCGCTACTTAAACGGAGGTAGTCTCGTCCTCGCTTTTTGCCAGCAGTTTACATGCATTTTCCGCGCAAATTTCCACGCGCGAGTTCTTCTTTACGTTGCGGAAACCAGGTCCCGAGCAATGCCACCCACCGTCTCGTCACCTTATCCCTCCCCGTCGTTCATCACCGGTTGCGAAAGCGACTCTCGAGTGCATTACGATAAAGTGTTGCGTGACGCGCGACACCGAACACCCACATAACCGCGCGCAATCGTCTATCGCTCGCTGGCCGCGTCTTATGTTGCAGCGGAACGCACGTCGGAGGAATCTAACCGAGAACCCACAATTTCTTTAATCGATCGGGGAATTTTTTAATTTTTTAATCAACGAAGAAACGTCCCCGAATCGATCGGGAAGTGCGTTTCATTAAAATTAAGATTGAAACGTCCGGCGCGGTATCGCGGCCGCCGCTCCGCAAATTAATGCAGGCGGCGGAAGTCCGTAATCCCCGTCGTTTTCGTGATGGTATTGGTGGCGTTAATACGACCGCCAAATTATCTGCCACGGGAGCGAGAATTACGAGCGTCTCTAACGACGGAACCTCTCGAGGCTGAGCGGTGTAATTATTATGTCGCGGCTGTCACGCGGAGTGGAATTCGTCCGAAAGAATCGAGCTCTCTCTACCTCTCTATCTCTGGCTCTTCCGAGAGCGTGGGCAAATCGGCCGTCGATTCGTGGCTTGGAAAACTGGCCGCGGATGCTGACAAAAAAAAGTGCCGAAAAAAAAACCCGTTAACGCACGGGTTATTAACGCAATCGCACTTGACGCTCTTCGCGCCGCGAGATCGACTGTCGACCCTCGTGAAGTGTCATGAACGATTGCGAGCTTTCGTCTCTGTCGACACTCGGCTCGATGGTCCACGTCTCCATTTAATACATTTCGCATTGCACGCCATAGCTGTAATTACTATTCTCTCTCTCTCTCTTTTTCTCTTCCCCTCCACTTTGTCTAATTTTTTCTCCGACGTCGGAGCTTGACGCGAGGTCGAATTTTATCGCGCAAATTTTCCACTTCGCTAATTAATCTGATTGTCAGATCGATTGCCTTCCGTCGGCTGTAATTGGCGCGGCATATAATTGTGACTTCTTCGTCTTGCTGACGGACGTTACGAGTAGAGACTGTCGAGGCAAATTAAAGATAAACGATAATGCCGTTTGCGCTAACCTCGCCAGTCTAACGGGTAAGCGTGTTTACGCACGATGTGACCGTTGCATTTTTTTTTTTTTTTTTTTATCCACGCTAATTCCCGCAGCCGGATCGGGAGATTTTTCGAATTCTTTCGGTCGCCGATGTGTACATCCTCGTGGATTTGTACCCGTCTGATTTGCACGAGCCCGCAGACGCCGATATTAAAATTCGCGTCAGGTTTATTCGCGAATGTTACGTGCTACTTTACGCAGTCGTTACGCAGAAATCGCGGCGAATCTTGGAGCAAAACTATTGAAGTAACACTCTCAATCGAGAGAAACATAACAGATCGCGAGGGAGCAGCCTGACGCGGAGGCTCTTGAAGGCGCTCTTCATTTTTTGGGTCAACAGATGTGTTGCGAGTCTGGAACACTTGAGTTGTTGATATCCGTATACTCAAAGAGACCCGAGAGAAATACCTTTTGATTGAACGCGAGATCCGGTGAAGTTAGAATCCGTCGCAATAAATATAAATCGGATTCAGCGCGTTTTATAGACCGATATTGCGAAGAGAAAAAAAAAAAAATAATTAAAAAATAAAAAAACATTTCAGAGCCGCAAATAATGAACATTTCAAATAACTGAAAACAGATTTATTTCAATAAAATATAAAGTGCACGTAACAGAAAGTAGAAACAAATACGGTAAAAATATTAACAGAACTTTAATCAAAAGCTTTTTTGGCAAGAGTAAAACGAAAAAGTGCACACAAGATATTAATATTCGGCTCTGCGTCTCTTTAAATGTTTTAGGACCACTGTAGCGCTCGTATATTATTGCACGTCTTTTAAAAGGTTCGCCCTACAGGGACCACCGCGACGTCGTCCGGAATATCTTATGTAGGAAGGAAGGACATGCGAGAAAAACGCGGAATTTCGTCGGCTGCCTTCTTGCGAAAGAGCGAGTCGATTCTCTTCTTTCGTTTTGTCGCTAAGATATGGATATTCTTTACAATTTTTTTTTTTTTTAATCCTTTAAGATCGCGTTATGTTTAAAAATCACGAAAGATATTTTAAGTTCCATTTATCTCTTTTGACATAAAGAGTAACTCAAGTTTACAGTTTATAATTATTATTGCATGGGAATTATTTAATGATAGTTTTCTCGAAATTTTTAATATATTAATAATAATATATGTAGATAAAATAATTATTCTTTAAGCGATATACGTGTTTCTTGTTTCAAGATTCTCAATTAATCATCGAGTATCAATTTAGAACCGTTGATATATTTTCGTGTAAATAAACATAGAAGCCTCCTCCCTCACGCA
Source organism: Cardiocondyla obscurior (assembly GCF_019399895.1). Taxonomy (NCBI): domain Eukaryota; kingdom Metazoa; phylum Arthropoda; class Insecta; order Hymenoptera; family Formicidae; genus Cardiocondyla; species Cardiocondyla obscurior. Next base: position 435,445 of record NC_091864.1, read on the forward strand.
TTGCACTCAGAATAGGTGGGCACACACGTGTATACCGCCGCTCTAACCACGTGGGTCCGCTTGTTCGGTCTTGTCTCATATCCTCTTTTATGCCGCTATCTATTCATAGACGAGAAAGCAAGCTGTCACGATGACGGACGTCGAAAGACAAAAGAAATTCAGAGAAAGAAGGAGAGAAACGTTAGCATGTGGCGTGCATTTTTTATGATTACACGTCGTCTCTATTCGTTACGCAACACGCGTTCCGGGAAAACTTACGAGAACGAAGTCTCCTGAAAATCGATCCCTCCGCGAATTTTACCGCGTTTTTTTTTTTTTTTACCTCGAACGAATCTAAATCCATTACGCGAGTAACCTCGAGATTCTCAACGCTGTTTTATTGCTCGCGATTTTCCGTGTCGAGTCTCACGGTCCAGTAATTACGGATATTCGCCGCGCACAAAATGATATTATACGTTGTACGTTTCCCAAAGTGGAGTCGAGTCGAGTCGAGTCGAGTCTTTCCCGTTACGTCGAGCATATTTTTCCCCGGGGTGCTTGCATTCTTATCGGTGAGTCAAGAAGGCTCGATGTGTACATAGCGAAACGCGGGGAGGATAAATCGATCATTCGCGACATTATCGCGATCGCGTTCGCGACGTCGCAGTCGGTCGCGATCCCCGCGAAGGAGCGACCGCTGGTAGCGCCGAGTCGTAGGCAAGGTCGTCGACCTTGCCGGGTTACCAGCGTTCGCCACCGTCTCGCGCGGTCCACGACGTAACAAGTCCCGCGTTCGTGCACCTGGATCGCCGTGCACGGGGTGTCCATGACCAACCGCACTCTCGATCTGGCGCGAGTAAATGAGGACGTTTGTTTGAACAAATGCGACGCGGCTGCCTGAATGGGAAATAATTACGGCCGCGCGGTCACGGGATGAATTATTTCGACGCGCGCGATCGGGACTGTATTATTAGGCAATATTATCTTTCAATATGCGAGCACGCGGCCGGTCTTTTTATCGTGTAATACGCGAGTGTAATGTCGGTTTAGTCAACAGTAATATCACGCTGCGATATACCGGTTCCCCTGGCCCGAATATCGATTTAACGTGTGCGCGTGACGCGCCGAAATATGTTACCGCGCCGCGCGGTGAGACCGGTCTTTTATGGAGACAATCGTTAATCCTTGAAATATTGTAAGCGAAAATATCACCTCACCATTTACATAAATGATTGCGTCGTTATCTACCTGGGAGGGCGTGCGATTGAACAAACTACGCTTATGATATATTGCATCTACTCTCTATAAAGAAAAGTGTTCGCGGTGAAAAATAACAGATTCCCTGTTTTACAAGGATAATAATGAAATTACGACTGCGAAGAATCTGACCGAGTCGTCGAGCAAAATCAACGACGTGAGAAAATGCATCCTGAAGAGTGATTAATTTTATTTTTTTTTTCTCTAATAAATATTTCTTCAAACAGATAATGAAGTAAATGGTAGTCGATTTTAAAAAGCGGAAAGAAACGAAATACGTATTTTGTTCGGAAAGTTTAACCGCGGGTTCATGTGTAAAATCGTAAACCACGCCGATGGGGAGCGGCACGGGAAGCGATACCCGTTTTAACTCCTTTACGCGCTCCATTCCATCGAATGGTTTATACCGATCGTCCATTGTGTTACCCTGTATGCACATCCTGATGACTTTCGGATCGCTCTGTGTGGTCCACACGCGCGCGGCTCGCGAGCTCAACTTTTACGAGTTTACCTCGCGGTAAACGCGAAGGGGTACGCGTTTTACTTGCCGTCAAAATAAAATAAACTGCGATGTAACAGTCTCTTTCTCTCCCTTCATCTTCTTTGTCTCTCTTTCTCTGTTTTCTAAGATATACATTATATATATATATATATATATAAATAGGTCGCCGCAAATAGATAGGCGCAACCGAGTGGGACGCAAGTCCGAGCACAAAATAGCGATAGATCTCGACACGTCGCGGGACGTCGGGTATAAAGACTAATGGTGCAGTCATAAATGTCCGCGTTACGGTCCGCGACGAGTAAAGTAACGTCGCGCGTTTCTCAGATAAGCGAATAGAAACGCGGATGGATAGATACGTGTACCTTGCTACTCGAACCCGAGATCCGCGCGCGATAGGGGCCACGGATATAGCGAGCGAAGTAACGGATGAGCTTAGGCTCGAGCACGACGTGTCGTAAGATACCCCGGGCACAGACGATAGCCGAGAATTCATAAACATCGACACATGAACCTGCAAATAGATGACAAAGGCACGACTGCGGCGAGGCGATAGCGAAACGAAGTCGCGATTAGATTGGCGGAGACAAAGAGTACAGTGATCGTTTTAAGCAACGATCTTTGAATTAAAAGTACTCGGAATAAACGAAGATATCTGTTGTATAAATAGAAATTGGAGAAAAATGAAAATATTAAACTCTTAAAAAAAATTTAATTATAATTTTACTCCATGCGCGAAGGAAAAAATTCTAATTACAACATGCAGTCGCGTGTAAATTTCCTTGGCAGCTTGCGTCGATTTTGCGAGCCTGAATCGCGCGATAGGCAAATTCAGGAGAGCATGCCTTCGACTTGACATTAGCATCTGAAACGCTCGAGACGCGGCCTAACAAATTACCGCGTGTACATACGCCGCGTGCATTTATCAGCTTAATTAACTAGATATTTCTTATTCGCCGTGTAGACGCTGCTCGATAATAACGACGTGTCCCTACCCCTCAGACATTTCGTCGATCTATCCGTCGTTCATGTGCGCGCGGATAAATTCAGAGATGCATTTTAGATAGCGTGCAAAACCTCGCCGTCGTCGTTCGGTTAAATCTGAGCCTTCGACACGAGGATATATCGTTCGATCACTTCGAACCGATTCCTTATCGTCAAGTCAAATATAAAATTTCCGCAACCGTGTATCAATATGGTTCGGTATCGATGCTTTATTTAACTTAGGCGTTAGTAGTAGACCAGCGATACTTGAATAAATATAGATACGACATTTTTTTTTTCTTCTCTCGAAGAAGTTTGAAATTCTACCGCGGCATAAGCGGCTTTACCATCGTGGCTTTGAGTCCGCGTCTAAATCTCCGTGAACGGGGCATAACGTCCGCGAGAGGTAAGACGTTAAGGTCAATCTGTCGGGATCACGCGGCCTGGCTATGACATTTATGAATATCGATGCTGGCATCGTGATTTCGCCGCGTAGTATTCTCTCGCGTCACCGGCGGATCTCACGAGATCCAAGACGAATAAATCATCCCGCGGGAGATGCAACGCGTCTGCATTCCTCGGGAGCCTCGCGTGTATTAAAGCCGTTCTGATCGCTTGCCGGGGTGTGAATGCGCGCGTACGGATACTCTTGCCTGCCACATTTTGTTTTCTTTATCTTTTTCTTTTTTATTTTTTTATTTTTTTATTTTTTTTTTTCTTTTTCGCCGCCTCCGAGCCTGCGGAACGAATTGGGACGCGATAATCGCGGCTGACCGTTGTGAAATCAGCGTAAAAGGAGGGTCCGAATTATTATATAATCCGAGACCGTTTTTACGCGATGATCGCTGGCCGAATAGGATCGCTATTGAAATCCCGAAGTTAATAATTATCCTCGTCTCGGCGAATAATCTCGCGGTGATTAATCTCGGTTTGTTTCTCGCACGAATCTGCCGGGTCACGTTTTCGCTTCGACACGCGGTCGCGAAATAATTTTACGCCGACTTTTATTTCTATTTATATTTGTCAAAGCGATGTAAGTAGATTCGTTTCTAAACCAATGAATTATTGACGTAGCGTCTTATCCACGAATACATTTTTTTTTTTTTTTTTTTTTTTTTTACGGTACCTTTGTACGCAAAGAAAGCGTGATGCTGTAATATATTTGATCGAGTGCACGCTCGTTTGCCGGATAGTCGCGACGGTTTTTGTGAACGAGCTGGGACGAGTAACAAAGGTAGACGTTAATTGACAGGACAGAAGCGTCGTTGTTGATCCGAGCGGGTCGCATAATTAATTACCGGCCATCGAGGAGGGCAGCGGCTCTGACGGGATATAAAGCGTCTGGAAGATCTCGGCGATGTGTCCGATCTAGTCGCGAGTTTTATTCGCTCCCAAGGCAATCCGGTAATCATTTTAGAGTAATAATACTACGTCGCAGAAACTCGATACTAACTTGGTAATTTTTTTTTTTTTTAATCGACCGAGCGATAATTGGGTTACTCCGAGCTATTTGTTCTCCATTTCGTTACAAAACACTCGTTTTATCAGACCTCAGATTTATTTTGCTTAGACGCGAAAGAAGGGAATTCTATCCGCGGAGGAGATTACGACAAGAAAAAAAAATTTTAATTAAGGTATTATCTTTTATGTATTAATGTAAGTAGAGAGAAAAAGGGAGAATTGTTCTCTCAATTAACATTGTTTCAGTCTGCTGCGAGATAAAGAAATAATTATAGCGTTCGTCAAAATCAGGAATTCTCGTGAAACTTTCTCGCATTGTCGCGCGTAATTTCCAGGTGCAGTTTCTATACGAGGAGCATAGTTTGTGGGTTTAATATGCACTTTTATGAGCTCATTGGACCAATTACTTAAATCACCTCGCGACTTAATCGCGATCTGCGGATTTAATCGGCGCGATACGATTCGCATTAACAGCCGGGACGGTGAAAATGATCTCGGCGTTGCTTCCGGGGCCGATTGGATGGGTCGTTGGTGACTTAATTGAAGAACATTACGCGGTACACGTGAGCGGCGACCGACCGCGCTACGACAGGGATCGGGACAGTTATAGAATCGTATCGTCGGATTACTCAGAAATGGCCTGATCGATCTTAATCGCATCGTCGATAAGCGCGAGGTTTATCTCCACGCAATTAATTGCAACGTGCCCGCCCGCACGTAGAAAATGTCCAAGGCCGTTTCATTGGACGCGGCCTAACGGCACCGACATGTAAATGTCAAGGAAGTGGACGAAGATAAAGAACCAGTCTCTTGCGCTATTTTTTGAAGGTTCTAATTCGCGTGCGTCATTATGATTGAGTAATTTATGGTTAACGACGTGTTATCGGTTTAAGAGACTATTATAAACTACGAAAAAAAACCATGCGACTCACCGAACTGCATGAGCGTCAGCGGAGTTGTTGAATTCGGCCGGTGGCTGTAACATAAAAAATATATCAATGTAGACATGTATATTATTTTAATAAATTAATTTAAAAAAAATTAATGTCTTTATTTATTAAGATTTTATTTAAAAAATTAATCCTTACCTAAGAGTTGCTCCGCCGATGCAAGATGCCCGTCCCGGGCCTGCTCCTCCTCTCAGATGGGACGTGACGAGCCATCCTTCCGCGCACTAGAAACTCGCGAACGCGACCGAATTAATTATTATCGCGAAAATTAATTAACACTATCGCGCGTTGTTTTTCGGCACTCCCGTATAAAAGATAATCGTAATAAAAACGCCCGATAACTAACGAAACCGCCGGCGGTTCGTAAAATTACTTATTTCGGCGTGCGGCACTTTATTTCACTAACCGATGCACAGCAGCGGAGGTCCTCTTGATCTGTAACAGAAAATATAAAAAATTATGTTGCAGATATTAAATTTAATTAAATAAAAAAAAATTAAAAAATGTTATCAAAAATTTAAACTATTTAAATCCGAAAAAAAAATTGATGCTTACCCTGGGGTTGCTCCGCTGGGGCAGGATACCCTTCCTGGGCCTCCTCCTCCTCTCAGGATGTCGGGTCGGTCCTTCAATGGTAGATAATTATCTGAAACAAAAAAAATTGCAGTTAATATTCTGTTCTGCTCAACATATTATTCAGCGCGTATATTTTATATCTTAATTTTTTTTTTTTTTTTTTAGCTATTTTTCGGACCGTTTCCGAACGCGGCAAAATATTAAAAAAAAATTCAATGTTTCTCGTTGCAGGAGGGAGAACACGCGGCCAAAATGGAGCGATGGATCGTTTATACGGTAACGCTGCAACTCGTCGTTGCCGTCGCCCGAGCTACCGAGGATTTTCGTCACATCTCATACGAAGGTAAGAAAGAAGAAACTATTTAAAAGACAGACATCTACATACCGACGACGTCATTTAATTTTATTTCAATTTTACTTCATCCGTTACGTTATTGAAGATCTTGTTTGCTGCGCGTTATCTCTGAATTCCGCCTTCGAGTTCTGCCGTCGCGCAGAATATTCTTATCTCGATTTAACGGGCTCGATTGGCGAGCGCGAATAAAATCTGGTAGCCGATCAGATGATCGCCTATCGGGCTTTCGCGATTTATGCGTGATTCGCAGAAGTGCGATCGGATCTCACAAATCCGCGACCGGGATACCCGCGTCACGGCAATCTTTTCTTCAACGATCTCGTTAATTGCTTTACCGTTTCTCATCGAGCTAATTCGGTGCAGTCGGCGGTCTACCGCCACTCACGTCCTATAATCTAAAACCCGTACATTATCGATAAGAGCGTCTTTCCTGTTCGACAACAGACGCTTCGACAAACTCGGTAACATTAGTTGTTCATTTTTTATCTCATTTACTTCGACGGCAAAAAAAAAGTTGGATCACTCGCAGGCTTTCGTCGTAAGATTGCAAATCTCGGTGCAATTTCCGTTTAAATTATCGCGTTCGGAATTAAAGAAAATTATCCGAAACGAACTGTCAGACAATATTTCTGCCTCGCGTTCTTTTATCTACAATTACGACGGGAGGGTATAATTTCCGGCAGTCGCCTCGCAATTATGCATCCGGCGGAGTTTAAAGGAAAAGCTTGATTTTTAAACGTGTCATTAGCGGGAAAGCGTTAGCGGGGAGGGATATTTTACGTATCGATAATGACAGCTCGACGCCGAGATCGCCGTATGCATGAAAGTCGCGCATAATCGCGAAAAGTAGGTAAATTTCCTCTGGGAGAGGTAGCGTAGCTGCCCCCCAGCCGCACGATTTCCGTCCCGGAAGACGCGCATAAATCCACGGGCGAGCTAGCGGGTCACTCCGACCTGGGAGACGTTTATGCAAATTTAATTTTACTTATAAACCACTTCGCCACGAGACGTCGGGCAGGCATGGCTAATCAATAAAAGGAGAACGTTTCCCGGCGTGTGTCGTCCCGCGTCCGAGAGACCCGTGCCCATTAACATCTCGCAAAAATCCCCGACATTCAGGGCACTTATCGCAAGCAATGACCCGCGATGTACAGTTACCACGTAGGCGAGCGCTCGCAAGCGCCCGATTATCGCGAGGAGAGAAAACACAGATCGTGCGGAAGATGTGGAACGTGTGGGTCGCCGGCGCGGGATGGAGAACAGACGCCACGCCCGCGAAGCAGAGAAGCCGCGCGGAAAAATCTTACCGCCGAAGCCCCGGATTTAGATCCTAACGAGCTTAATGGATCGCCCCCGGCTGCCGATAACGCGCGGTAGCCCGTCTTTTTCCCCCGGCTCACCCTATCCGCCGACTTTTTTTTTTTTATCTAATAACGCTTGGGAATCACGAGGAAGGCGAGAGACAAACTCGGCGCGCGCAACCCGTGATTTTCATTTGCACGTAAAATACTTGCCGCTCGATGAGGAGAACGACGGGTCCGATGCCCGGCGGCCACGGACGACGCTGCGACAGTCTCCCGCAATAAACGTGAGGCCTGTATTAAGCCGGATCACGATTTCGCTACGGTTTCCCGTGCCTCTCGTGGTCGTCGTCACGAGTTTTCGAGCCCCGCGTGCACGGAATGCGGTATATGGCCGCAATTAAAAAGCGAGGTTTCGTGCCTCTTCTCTCCCGGGTCGATTAACATAATCGCAATTTAAATCATTGGCGACTAAAATTATTTTTACTTTAATTTAAAAGAAAAGAAAACAGAGCGTTGTATAATCAAGCCGCGCGCTTTATTCTGTAAATTAAATCCGTAAGTTCGTAAAAACTGCGCCGGCTTGCATCAAAGACCGCGAGCTTTTTATTTGCTTTGTCGGAAAATAAAACTGCCGTCGTGCTTGAAGCGGAGGCGGAATTGGCGATAGCCTCGGAATGTCGTGATAACTCGCGATTCCGCGGCGGACATCCCTTCTCGCGAAGGGACGGAACAATCGCCGACAAAACAACAGTGCACGATGCACACAGATAACACGCGCGGCATAATGCATGACATATTTCCCTTTCCGTAAATTCGCGATTTGCTTCCTATGCAATCTGAGTTGCCGGGAATTTAAATCTCCTCGCAGCGGCGGCGGCGACTGACGCCGACATTCGCTATTATTTGCGAAAGCGACGTTCGCTGCGGCTGTCGACTAACGAAATGAAACCGGAAAGCGGTCTTTTAATGCAAATTATCGTTCAATTTAATTCAGTACTTATCGATCGAACATTCGAAGCGTGTCCTGCGTGAAAGACAACTGTGGGAATAACGGGGTCATTACGGAAAGTTAAAGCAGCGAAACAATGCGTCCCTTCGTGGAGAATAACGAAACGCGCTGGGTGCAGAGTTCGTAAAGTATTAACTTAATCTATCGGCATCTAATAAGCAAGTACGGCACAGAGCAGTATTTATTCTTCGCAGTCTCTTTGTCTCCGCGTTATGAAATTCAATCGTGCTGACTCGCGCACTTTTCAAAGCGAACGCGAATCCGATTGTCGGGTGCTTCCCGTGTGAGTTTCTGCGTCTTACGGCGCGATAAGTTTTCTCACTCATTCCGATCGATCGCGCGAATAATAGCCGCGATCTTTCTTTTCTCATTGTCGTTACGTGAGTATGCAATTTTTTTTTTTGTCGCTGCATGACTCGGCGTTATAATTGACCACATTGTTAACGTTCGCGAAACTGGCAAACGTTATTTATAACGGTGTCGGGTTGCTAATGCGCGGCGAATATCAACGTGCCGATATCAGATCCCGAGAATGTCTCGTGCGGGAACGGTTACGCGAAAGAAATTCGCGGAGAAAAGCTCGCTCGTTAAAACACCTCACACGATTGGCGTCGGGAGGCAACGACACCAGGTGTGTTGTACGATATGCCGCTACAGGACGTTCGTGTTCCTGTAACGGTATTATTTGCATCCTGCCCGGATAGAATACGGCGATAGCCGAATACCTAAGTATGGTTAAATATGCGTCGGGTAACTAAATACGCCCTGGACTTGGTGACTGACAATAAAAAAGGCACGAAAAAGTGCGACCGAGCGATTTCACGCGCGGTTATCGCTATAATTTGCTGTAATTAATGTTCGAACATATGATATTCGTTGTTGAAAATTTTTTAATCTAAAAAGATTTTTTTTTTTACGTGGAAGAAGTAGTAGCAAATCATGTACGTGAAACGCGCGTTCTATGATTGTCCTGTCTAATTAAATTTCGAATACACAGACCGTGAGCGAGCTTGTTAAGTTCTTTGTGCACGTTGAAAATGACAAAGCAATTATCTTCTAATTATTTCTATACAAGGCCCGTCGAACATACGTCTGCGCTAGAAGAAGGCCCAGCTTTCGTTCCGCTCCCAAGAACCGGCGGCGATTGTTTGCACCGTGTCCGTTCAATCGTGTCGAGGAAAATAATTTTCAACCGGTCGTAGAAGTCCCTCGGGTATCAACCGCAATCCGTCGATTACGGAAGGCGGTTCTTTCAAGTTGCGATGACGCAATCGCACTTTTCGTAACGCACGTTCATGCGAAGGCGCGTAAAAAAAACTTACAAGAACAGACGCGCTCAATATTTAGACGATAAAAATTTTTTTTTACAGGATAATACGTTTTACGAAATAAACAAGCGGTCATTTAAGAGCTCGATTTCGCTCGACGGTGTGAAAAAAAAGGTACATTTAAATTGGGAGCAATATTCTCGATAAGGTTTCTTTTGCCGGTCCGGCGCCTGCCTTTACACAGAGCAGATTAAAACTACGTTAATTTTAATAACAGCTTCAACGGTCGATTTTCCAGTTAGAATTACTATCAAAACGAGGTTTTGCTCGCGCCCTTTTACCGCGCTCGTCGTCGCGCCACGTTACCCCAGGGTTTATGGTGCATAAATTTATACTGGTTGCGCTCTGTGTCGCGTGGCTCTCGGCACGCGGCCTGGCGCCACCGATAATTACCGTTTCGCTGTTTACAGCTGCGTTTTGCGCGTGGACCACCCGAGGTCTAGTTTCCGCCGCTGCGCCCCTCGCGACGACGCGAACCGATTGCGAGATCATTTTTTATCGATGTAAAAACATCCTCGACGCCGTAGGCGGCTCGCGGCCGCGGTCTCCTCGCTTTTCTCGCTTTTCCCTCTCTTAACTGCTGTACGATCGGCAATTGAAGCTGTCGGATCACCGCCCACGACACAAGATGAAACTCCGTTTCTTTATTTTCATTAGCGACGACGCGAAAACGCGGAGACGTCCCGTTGATTACCGAGGCGTGAATAAAAAGTTGCTCTATATACCGCCTCCGCGAACAACCGAAGACTGCTGGAAATCAAGCGGGAAATGTATTCCCGCGCGTGTTTCTTCATTACGTCGACGTTGAAAGCGGAATTCCATTTTGGTCGCCTCGAAGAAAACGCGACCGCGCGTGCTAAATTGCCGAGTGCGCTTCTATCATTATGCCGACATAAATGGATTCGAAAAATTAAGTCTTTTTTTTTTCGACCCTTTTTTTAATTCTTTTTTTTTAACATTCGCGAAGATATTTTTCTCCCTTTTTTTATTTTTGTTTCTTGTAAGTTTTTTTTATTTTATTTTATTTTTTATTGCTTAATTTACACGTATGCATTTTTCATAAAAAATTTATATTTTCAGAATTAAAGTACATACGTGACTGCTTGTCAAAGAGATACGCGCGCCGTGGAAATTTATGGCGGAAAATCGCGCGACGCGACGTTTGTCTTGAAAATACAAATGTACGTGCGCGGAACTCCTCTTGCAAAACGTACGTCGTGACATTCTCACAAAGGCCTTATGTCAAAGAGAAAAAGAGAGGCGGGGTAGCGATTTACAAGGCGCCAAAACATCACGTACACGGCGCAAACGTGGGGCTCGTTTCTGTCTGCAAGTATGCAGAAGTGTATTGACACGTTTCAGTTACTTTTAGCCGCCTCTAGAAAAAAATTACGACTCGGTGGTACGATCGCGCGATTGTTTTCCGCGGATATATATATTTAATGGCGTTACGTAAAACATTGTCAGTCGTGCTTTTCCCGACGATTGTAAATCCACCTTCCACAATTATGTGCCGGGTTAGGGGTTAACGTAGACGCTTCTTTAATAGCCTCGTGTCTTAAATGTAACTCGTGGCTCGGCCTAATCACGGCCTCGCATTGCGTGTTCATATATTCCTTAAGGGCGAACTATGTTAGGCTACAATTATCTCTACCCTCACATACCGTTTTCGTCTCTAAGAACGCGCGAGATTTCATACGTATTTAGGAAATGAAAGTTAGGAAAGTTTCGATCGCAGCTAACTTGTTAGTTATCTATCTAACATTCCGGCCCCTGTTCTTTTCATTTTCGAGGATGGGAGTGGCCGACGCGCGCCGTCAGGAAGCGAATGCCATAAATCCCAATGCGGTGCGATAAATCGCGCATTTACGCCCGCACGTAGAAGCTGAGAAAACGTTTCCGCGGAAGACACGCACCGAAATCTTATCGCGCGACACAGTGTCAACGTCTTTCGTCGAGAGTAAAGTGCCTCGATTCGTTTCTTTCTAGAAATCGTTTCGTTGGGCGCGTCTTTCTTTGGTTTTTACGCTTTAATTACGCATATCAATTAGTCGATTAACATTAATTGATTAAATCCAATCGTCTCATAATATTTTTGCATAATACGTAAAAAAATGTGTCATCGTCTTTTAATGCAGAGAGGTGTCGAACGATTAACGTAACGGTTTCGCGTCGCGGCTACTCGCTCTTATATTCCTCTGTCGTTATCGACGGCATGGGGCAACCGTTCGTCGTGATATTCGCCTCGTGAACGCGCGAGAGAAAATTGCGACAATTATTTGCTTTCGAGAACGGGTTTCTCAAGCGGGCTCGATATCGTTACGCTCATTTTGCATTAACTCTTAAGTACGCTCATCCGCGATCGCGATACGCCTTTTATAAACCGGCGGTGGCTTATTTAATATAATTCCTCGCTAACGACGCGCTTATTTACATATCAATGGCGCGGCGTGCGGCTGCTAGATAGACGAATATCTCAGGAGATTATATACACGGCGCATTTTAATCAATTAGAGCTCCTCATCGAAAGCGAGATTTCTCTGCAAAAAAAAAAAAAAAAAATAGCGAAATGGACCGTCGGGTGATTACGCGACTCGAATGGAAGTACAGAAAACCAAAGCCGCGCGGATCGCGGACTGCGTTTCGTAATCAAGTCCGGCATTACCGATAAATTATGATATTCATAACGCACGACTGCTACCGCAAAAAAAAAAGACTGAATATTATATCGATTTCAATTATTCCGTGAAACTCGGACGTGAAAATTCTACTCGGCTCGCAGTGCGTAGGCAAGCGGTTCGGCACGCGCCGTAAACGTGCCGGCGATCCGCAGCCGAGTTAACTGCATCCGTTTGAATTCCCGCATCTGTCTCCCGCGGCACGTAGCGCAGTCGTCAACGTGGAGATATCCAGCGCGAAACCTCTGCGAAGCGGTTCAGACTAGAAACCTGCGTACTCTCCGTTTTACGAGCTTGAGAAGCATAATACGAATTTCTCGAGTATAAATTAAGATATCCGAGCCGATTAAAAGATCAGAGAAGGATCTTTATTGGTAAAAGCAACCCTCGTGTCGAGAAATCCTCGTTAAGTGAACTGATGTTAGAAATCGACAATTAAAGTACCTACGACGGAGAGGCTTTGCGCTAATACGCCCAGCGATTTTTTTTAATCGGCGCCTATACCAGTAACCTTTGTCTTCCTAATGAAAGAATCGAGGAGGAGAGAACGAGGGAGACGTGGCCGAAGATAGAAAATCTTTCCGCACGTGTCGCGCGTGGGCGACGCTTATGGCACGCGCCGACGCGCGCGCGTACACGCGTCTGTCCTCCTCTCTCTTTCTATCCTCTCCGGTCTCTCCTTCAAATACACGCTGCTTTGGAGAAAGGTATTCCTCTCCGCGGCACCGTATCGCACGCCGCGATCATTCTCGCGCCCGCTTCGTTTCGCGGCCGCGGCGGCAGCCGCGCTTTCTAGAATGCCGCGCGCTCGCAGATTTTTTTCCCTTCCCTCCTCGCGATCCCTTCTTTTCGTTCCGCGGATCAAGTAAGACGAGAATGCATCGCGGGACTCGGGCGGGTTTGCAAGAACGTATCTCGTAATCAGCGCAGATGGAAACGGTAGGGTAACTTTGTTGTAACTTGATTAACTTTCAACTGGCCTGCGCTCTCGCGAGATTTCGTGGTTTTAATCGCATACTTTGAGAAAAGAATTGTGCATTTGTAGAACCGTACGATATGGCTACATTGTTTAATTTTTTTTCTTTTTTTTACCGTGGAATAAATTACTTATATTTAAGAAAGACGAGAGACTTTTAATTCTTTCTTTTTTTCTGCTCTCTTTTTTTCGAGCGGCTTGCTTGCCTTGCAACAAGAGCTACCAATGTCCGAGTACAAGCCCGAAGGAGCCCGCTCCCTTTCAGTGGGTGGATTTATAATCTCCGCGGGTGGCGCGGTAGGAAACTGAGTTGATAAATTTGTTCCTATAATACGGTCGTGCCTCGTCAGCTCCGGACGCCGTATCAGGCACCGAAGAAGAACCTTTTCTTCTTCGATGTGTGTCGTTACGAGCGATATTACTTTAATGATTGCGATTCGGCATCGTTCAAGCACGATAGTAGTTATCAGCCTAGTTATTTATCTCCGAGACACCGTAATTAAATATATTTGTCGATTTGAGCGGACGTTAATTCCTATTTTTTTTATTAATTAATTTTGTACGTTCTGTTGGTTGTTTCCTTAAACAGGCGAAAGCTAGGAAATTACGAGAGCGTGCCGCGTATCCTACAATTCAATTTCACCCGGCGTTTTCGTCCGGTCCGGATGATCACGACTTAATCAGCGGCCTAATGAAAGTAACGAACGCCAGCGCGGAGGTGATCCCGCGGGTCACAAAAATGTTCGTAACGCAATGATGGCGCAAGCCGGCCGTCTTCGTCGATGATCCTTTGTTTAGCGCGCCTCGTTACCGATTACGATCGTACCTTTCTATCGTCTAGGATCGACGGGCGGGAGGAATGCAGGTATAGTTGTTAAAAGCGGCCTTCGCAACCCACCCACGTCAGTCGCGTACAAACGCGCCTAATTGAGCTTTAATCGCGTCAGACTTTCGATGGTTATCGGCCAAGTTTTTGCTCAGGTGGCGGTTTCAACTGTGGGGCTCAGGTGCTCATAACGTTTCGCGGGAGGGTCTTCGCTGACACATTCGCGCCTTCCCCGAAAGTAACTCGATCCCGGAGAGTGGAAAAGCAGCCGTTATTCTCGGAGCGATTATCCATTATCTCGCGACAAAATCGATTGCCCGGGATTATTATCCCGAAAGCACTCTGCGGAATTTACCGGTTCTCCGAGGTGTTACATAAGGGACGCGCATCTTCTCCGTTTCTCTCTCTTTAACAGTTTGAAAAATGAAGTGACTCAGCACTCGCGGAGGCAACTTGTATGTTATTGGAGTCATTACTTCAACTTCTCAGGCTGTCAATATTTACCAGCCTTTCTTGAATATTTCATGAAGAGTGCGTTTACAAAACGCGCGAGATTTTCCTCTCTTTTAATATTTCTTGAGAGGATGCAAATCTCCGCGGAGAATGTCATCTTCATCTTTCAATGTCAAGTTACTAGAAGCACTTGAGTTTCTAGCGCGCCTCGTCGCGGCATTCCTCGAAGATGCAAGGACCGAGGCGTAAGCTATCCCGGTAATAGTTATCTATTATCGCGAATAAATCGGTATCACTTGGTCGCCCGCGGCGATTTTATCAAACGCGTTAACGTCATCACGCGTACCAAGAAGCAAATAAACACTTTTGCGATTCCCGGCCCGGTCACGAAATTTCTTATGCATACACCGCGCGTAACGTAGACGGGGGTCGATCATCGTTGCCGCGAGCAACACTTTCGCACCTTGATTAAAGCTATTCGGAACGGCGCGTGATACCGAGGTCGTCTTCATTAACATCTAAAGTTTACGAAACGCAGTGGTGCAAACTTGATTCCCGTCGCAGGAAACGGCGGAGTGAGGAAAATCATTCAGTATTTATAGACGCATAAACAAATAAAAAAAAAAAAGAATCTCTTGAAATCTCTCGAGATCTCTTACCGTGGTAAATTGTCGGAGGATTGCGCCGAGAAGGGAATATAGCTACTTCTGCAACCAGTCATAATTTTGAGACATTTCTAACGACAAACGTGATCGAGTCAATTAAAATACAATTAAATCAATCATATTCGTCGTTAGAAAAAAAGTCACAAAATTATGATCGGCTGAACAAGTTATAACCATACTTCTCTCTCAGCTCCGCGAAAAATCCGTGCGCTTTCAAAAATTGAATTACCCATACAATTCGCTATTTCGCATATCGATGGTTAAGATCTCTAGAAGATGCACCACGCATGCAATTCTCTCTCTCTTTCTCTCGCTCGCCGCTTTGTCAAAAGACAGGCAGAAAAAGAGAAAACGCGCGTATTTTTCAACAAGCGGAGTCGTCCTGACCATAAAGGCTCGCGCGTACTTTTATCTGCGACGGCTATTCTTACGGTATCATCTGTCCCTCATCGCAAGGCGTGCCCACGTCCGACGGACGTCCCCGTCTGCATCCACGTGACTTACGAGAGTAATCCGCCTACGCGATTTAATTTCGTCTTAAGACGGCGCGTCTTGGCCGCGATTTATCGGCTAGTTTTTGCATGCTGAGTGCGATGGGGAGCTCAGCGGCACCCTACGGTCGTTTCTAAGCGTTCCTATGTGCTCTTACAAGTGCATTATGCTTTAGTCGGCTGCAAGGGAGCTTTCTCTCTCTCTCTCTCTCTCTCTCTCTCTCTCTGTACCGTGCGCTTTCCCATATGTTTTTCCGCACGCACGCACGCACGCATGAATTACAAACGCACTTGTATACTCTTTTACATCTGCGCTCTTTTATGTACCCTATTTTTTGTAGCAGAGTCCGAATTATACGGTTTCTTTGTGTCAGCAGACCGGCGGTTGGTTAAGGGGAAAAAGAACACCGTGTACTTTAAAGAGTCTAATTAATTACGTTGTGTTTTTGAGACGAGCGATACCTCGCTCTCGACTGGCGGCTCTTTAATACTCCTGTAAGAGTACACCCTTTTGTCGTCTCTCATTTCCCTCCCCGTCGCGCATCGACGCGTTTCTGCTTTACACGACGCTTCTAAATTAGCAGCTGACGCTTTATTTGAACGCGCCGACTGTAATTAGAACAAATAGTTTGTTGTTCTAGTCTTAAATGGCTCAGTCCTCTTGGAAAATTTACACGAAAAGCATTCGATGGGTCGCGAATAAAGAAGCCGTCGGCGCCGACTGTTTTATTCGAAGCGTCGCGTTTTAAACTAAAATGCCGAAAGTTATGTCCACGTGGATTGATAACGGCGATTTAACGCGCAAATATCTTTATACGCGCCGTTGTAACGCCACGCGCGATGCCTCGGAGAAAGTTCGACGCGTCGATCGAGAGAGTCGCGGACGTGTCCCGAAAATTTTTTACGGGCCGGAGGGGCTCGATTAACGCGCGTCGCTAATAATAAGGTGCAATCGGGCACCGCCGGCTCCGTCGTAAAATCGTTACGACCGCCGTGCCGCGTATCTGCCCGTTAACGATCTCATAAACGGCGGCGCCCAAGGTCGCGAAATCTGCAAGCCTGATATCCAAGGCGTCGACCCTGCCGATTTCTCTCACGGTGGTGACGGAGCGCAAGTACATATGTAACACTCGACATTCCTCTCGCGATCGCCTCCCTCGCGCGCGAAAAGGGGACGGAAGATTTACGTCTCGGCCGAGGGGCAAATGGAGCGAAGGAGATACGGACGGCCTATTCTCATGAAAATTGAGATATTTCCATGAATACCGGCTCTCGCATACCGTCCAGTAGCTTACGGTGATGAGAGTTATATATTTTTCTATCCCGCCCGAGATGAAACGTCCTCGCTTCCACTTCGCGCCTTACTTTTCCACTCGCCCGACGTGGAATCGATTTAGATCGTTCCGAGGACTGTTGCCTCGACTCACGCAGACAGTGGAATCGCGGCGCGCACGAGCGTATGGAAGTTTTAACGGGGTTAGTCCGCGGATGAAACGGTCCAAATAGATTTGGCCGCGTCGCTCGCAAATTGAATTTCAAAGCTCCGGCGAATATTGGCGCGCCTTTCATCCACCTGAGCGTACAGCCGTCGTTAAACTTCCAGCGGCGGGGGTCGGCGGGAACTTGTTCACGGTTAACGAGAGCCGATCTTGCTCTCCGAGCAAAGGATCCCTAGTAAAGACCGTTCTCTCGGCCGTTTCTCGCCGCTCGACTATCGCCTGTCGTTCTCCTTTCGTCCTCGGTTCTCTTACGACCAGCTGATACCGCGCCTTTATCTCGCTTCTTCTCGGAAGCCCGCGGTAATTCTCAGCACAAGCGTTAACGCGATCCGGCAATTAGACTATTCGGTTGCAACGTCGACGACGAGACAACGAAACCCCGCTTAGTCGCAAGAGACGCGTCGAAGGGACTAACAATAGATGAGCACACAATTCAGGGTATACGCGTTACGTGTAACCGCACGTGTGCCACTTTTCGGGGCTTCGGCGTGGCTCCTGTTACATATCGTGATTAATCATTCTTAACTGTCTACACCTGTGAGCAAGATAGATTGTCGAGATGTTCTTTGAAAAAGACCTCAGTGTCTAATAATATTGATCGAGTAAAAAACAGTCATTTAGGCGGTCAGGATGAATTAACGAACAGGTTGGCACGTCAAAGCACAGATTGCCAATTATCTTCCTAATAAATTACCGCTCGGGTACATTGTCTTCCGCGCGCCAAGTTGATTATCTTACAATAACGGCGTTTCAATAAGTTTTTTTTTTTTTTTTTACACCGTAATATTTTTTTTTAATTAACGGCACGGCTTGAAAAAAAACCTAATAAGGCAGTTTTTGTAGAATGTTTAAGAAAGTCTCCGCGATCAGCATTTTAATTTGTCGGATAAATGTAGGATAAGTGTCACATCGGATTTAGAAAACAATTCGAAGCGTAGGACGTAATAAAGGATCATCGTCGAAATCGTGGAAAGCGGCGAGCGCGAAGCCAGGGGCTGATTAACGTTTGATTCGCATTCAATTCTGCCGACGGCAGGCCGGAGGGAAAGTTTTAAACAAATTCAATTTTGCGCTCGACGTTCGTTCGTGCGGCGTATACTCTTAACGAATAATACCTTGATCCGCTTAAACGTGACCCACGCACGTTTGGAGCTTACGCGCCGCCGTGTTACAGTATCGCGATCGGGATCATCGGGGCGCCGATCGCCGCTAGATAAGCCTAAATCGCGATCGTCGCGATACATGACCGCGATGTACAGCGGAGAGGAGAGATAAGCACGCGGACAGGACGTTGTTTGCCGTAATTACGCGAGCGGAATGTCGACGTAGGAACACACGTGCGCCAACGGCACATGACGCACGATGCATGATTGCGCTTTTCATTCAACTGTACAAATTAATGGCGTACGCGGAACTATTGATACGTTAATGATCGATGCCGGTCAAGTCGCCAGCTATTGTTCGCTAAGAAGAGAGAATCCAGAATCTACTTCTGTTTGATTCGAGGAGAGAATTAGAGAAGATAACGAAGACGCTTTTTTATCTAGGAATTATTAATAATATCGTGTACCTTCGTAAAAGGTTCACGTGTATAAATGTTGAAGCGGATATATAGGCGCGCTGACGACGAGATTCGCTCCGACGTCTATAAGTCATCCGATTAAGCAGCGGCGCAGCATCGACGGCGAGTGATGAGTAACAAGCGAATCGTGCGCGTGCTTTTCCTATTAAATCGTGGGAATCGAAAGCACCGATGCAACGCGCGTGCAAGAAAGGCAAGCCGAAGGTGCGACAAGCAGGCGTGCACGCAAACGTAAGCAAGTGCAATATATTAACCAGCTTTTTATTTAATTACCGGGCTGTCACGCCGTCATTACGCTCCTTAATAACTTTATCTCCAACGGGTTCCGAGTTAATACCAGACGCGCGATTGCGGCCGCGGTTCTTTGCTAATTCGAAAAGGAACGGAGGAGATCGGGGATGAGCAAAGGAGGCACAGAATACCGCATTAGCTTATCGCGCGTATTAAAAATCTCTATGTCTACGTTTAACGCGTAATCCCCGTCAATTTTAAGCTCGTCCTCCTCAAGTGGCTGAATATCAGATTTCTCTAACTAATTCTGATATTTATGGGAAAAGAGAACGGTAATTAATTAATTTTAATGAACGCTTATCGGAAAAGAAGGAAACGAATTGGGGGGGAAAACCGCGTGATTATTGAAAGCTGGAAATAATTCACGAACGTTTCATAAATGTTAAATTGCGGAACGATTCGCTCGTCGAAAACAAAAAGTAAAAAATTCAGACCCACGAAAGTAAACTCGCCCATAATTAATTACTTTGGCTCTTGTTCTATTTTCACTTTTGCACTCGGTGCATAAAAGTTACATGCGAATTCGAATCGAAAAAATTGTTTCATTTCCTGTACTTTTGTTTTCGCGACGCAGTCGATCGTCAAGCTCCAATCCATTCCGAGGAATGTATATGTACCGCGGTAAAACTTCTCCCTTGTATCGATAGCGCCACAATCGCGGCAAACCTGCGCCCTCGTAAAATTAACGAGCGTCCTATTTACTGTTTTATGCACGCGATCGCGCCCGCTCGCTGCAATTTTTCGTTAAACATTAACTGCAATAGAGCGATTTCTTTCATTCTTCGAAATAATGGAGAATGCAACCGGATAATAAAAACGTCTATAAATAAACGCGAGCAACGCTCGTCATTTATCACGACGATTATTATAGATCTCTTACGGCTAACAGCAACGGGGTCGACAAGTATATACACTAAAAAGTTACGGCAAAGAAATTTTTACCCGTCTTTCCATTTAATGCGCGTAACAAAAATGCAAGACGTATCTTTTTTTTCCCCCTCGCTAATCTCCGCCGCTTTCTCCCCATAAACGATTCGCTACCGCGGGCAAATATAAAATCGCTGCAATCGTTCCCATCTTTGGCGGTCGTGCATATTATTTAATCGCTCCACCGGGCAAACGATCGATCGTAACCTAACGTATCGACTGGTGCACCCTGTTATTATTAAAAACCGTAGCCTCTCGGTGATTTGGCGATCGCGAGCCGTGAGCTTTCAGTTTCCCTGATTAGCCTAACGAGCCTCGAAGTGAAAAGCGTTAACGAACAGCTGCGCTCTTTAAAAGAAAACGAGATACAGAATTGCCGCGAATCGCCGGCGCATGAAAACATTCATCACGTTTTCCCGGAGAAAACCTGCGTCGGGCAACCTTAGCGTTTATCTGCCGATCGGGGACGTCGAGCGTAAACCAGTAGACAGAATCTGTCCGTACTTTGGTACCGCATAAATTTCTGGCTCTATTTTCAGCCGGCCGCGATCTATCTTTAGATTGATTATCAATCGGCGCTGACCCGTGGCAGAACAGACGGCGCTATTTATGCGTTTCGCGAATATTCATGCGCGACCGATGTGGCGCCGTGCGTGATTTTTTTTTTTTTTCCTTGCGCACACGTAATTCGCCCCGCTGATAACACGCCGTGATTACGACGTCAACGTTTGTCGGTGGCTTTAATTACTGCAGAACGTCATTCACCGTAACCGTGGTACTGAGCCGACGAAATTAAATAAATAATATTTAACGAAACGAGTCGTCCAATTTCTCTAATCGAAGATAATTCAATTATACCGTATATTAATAATTGTTATTAATAAATGAAGAGTGTCCAATAACATTTTCGACTTCAAATAAATGTCTAATACTGCTTCGTGAATTTATTTTATTTATTTATTTTAAAGCTAATTTTACGGCAGGATATTTACGAGTATTATATTCCCTTGGATCGCGTAAAAAATCAAGGCAAATTTTATTAGTGCCGAAAACTTGGGAGTTTTACCGACTTTGAAGCAACGTTTGCCGTTCAAGAGCGAACTAAAATCAGTAACATCTCCGAAGCGCCCAACGGAGGAAAAAAAATGCCGCGTATCGTGGCGAGCGCTGCAACCAATTACGCCACTTAATTAATTGCTCTGCGTAATCTGGTTCCCGGCTTGTCTGTTCGACGGAAGTAAACTGAAACGTGTTAAGCGCTCGTTTTCGTGCCGGGTGGATTACTTGAGCAGATAAGGCGGCAAATTTGCGAGCGGTCGTAGACACGTCCGCCAATAAATCTCGCGTTGTACATTAATTCCTATTACAATATAAATAATATAAAATATGCTGATCCGGTTCGGAGATTGCGCGCCCGAAAGCGTGTAAGCGCCATTGATTAGCGGCAAGTAAAACAATTAGCGCATTTTCGGTACAACTTGATAAAGCGCAGAGTTCTTTCTCCCTGCAGAGACGCGATAAGAGATATCGTCGCGGGGCGAAAGTCGCGTAGCGTCTTAAGACGACTTCCATTTGGACCGCGAGCTTTCTTTCGCGTTTCCGGAACGACGCGCCTCTGATACCTGGCTACCGCCATAGCGTTTTCCATGTCGACGGAACGGGGTAGCGAATGGTCCAGCGGATTTACGAGCTAGCAGCATACGGTTTTCTAGCAGGGACTACCTACGCGCAAGAACAGGCTGCGTACGTGCGGTGCATTCTTCGGACGTGCGCGCGAAGAGAGGTCGTAGACCCCGTAGGTTTCTGGCAGACGCCGTGCACGCGTTGCACGTGCGTTTCCGACCGTTCGAAGCGTCCAGCGCGCGACGTCGATTCGCGTGGCATCCATTATTCAAAGCGATCGAAAACCGTAACCAAGTTTTATTCCGGCGCGCGGCGCCCGCGATTTTCGACTCGGTAAAAAGTTAAACGCGGAAAGTCGTGACTCGGAGGAAGTCGCAGGTAACGTCGAGCGAGGTGGTCTCGAAGCTCATCTCCTTTACCTCCCGATTGAATTTAACTTCTTTTCGAAGCGAGACGCGAAATGATTAATGAAACGCTCTTTCTCGTGAGAATAACTTTGCGCATTTAATTGGCAGTTCAGTTTAATGGCTCGTACGAAAAAAGGGATCTTAATCGACGATTAATTTACTCGGGAGAGATTTGTTCGATATGAGCGACTCGCAAAAAAAAACCTTCTTATTTCGCAAGCTGCCCTAAAATTATTTTGTAAACGAGTGCTTGATTTGATAAAGCCCGCGTCGCCGGATCTTCGCTGTCCGACCGATCGGAAGCCCACTTGATAAAATCTCTCGCGAGATTCGCTACCTGTTCCGATAGGAGTGTACACCGCCGGATTCTGTCTCGTTAAGCCGCGAAATTAAGACCAAGGTGATTCGACGCGATCCGCCTCTGAATTAACGCTGGATGTTCGCGAAGAAAAAACATAAAGCTGAAAGGCCGATTGATCGCGACCGCTCTCCGGTTACTTTTGCCGCTTCTGGCAATCCAAGCAAGAAACACAACCGCGGTTTAATCCCGGGAATTATATGGGAAGCCTTCTCGGCCGCGCTCAGGTCTCACGAGAAACATATGACCGTAAACGCGCTCATTACCGTCACGAACCATCAGGGAACAGCGAAAAGTTGGAGCGCTCGTCGCATTCCTCCCCGCGCAAAAAGCGTGTTGAATGTTTGATTTAGTGCTTTCCGGTGGAAACGATATTTGCATGCGGCCAACCCGGCGAGCGTCGCGCAATTAATGTTCTAACATTCTAACCGATCTCCGTCAGCGTAAATAGGTCAACACCGAAAGGCGCTTATGTGTTATTTAAGACGGATTAATATGGACCGCGCGCAAAGAGGAAACGATAAAAAAAATGGCACCTTTCCCACGTCGCCTTCTCGCGGAGATCCTAACTTGCGTGAAAAGACCGCGGCGCGAAATAATTTCTCGAGAACCGCGATTGCGGGTGACGCGGGATCCGTGAAAGGCGACCATTAACGTCACGCATCTCCCAAATGAAAGAGAGAGAAAGAGACGGCGCGGCTGCTGAATGCAGCATCACGCGTACACAAAGTACACGCACGTGGTCACGCAATGCGTAACGGCACGAATGAGGGAAGAGACAAAAGGCGGAAAGAGAGACTGATAATTGCGACCGACGTCGCAAAGATATCGCGGCACAATGATCACGGTTCGCGGCGGGGCTCGCTTTATGAATATGCGAAGACGTACGCCTCGTCCTCGTTCTGGGAGGTACGTTTTGTGCAGCCGCGTATGCACACATCCGTCTCTATCTGGCCTTCGATCGAGGATGCGGATCCCTTGATCGGGGAAACGACGCCGGCGCGAAGATGAATGAAATTAATGACTCATCTCTCGAGAGGCTCGCGATTTCTATCGTCTTTTGCATCCCTTCGTTCGCGTCAAATGCTAAATAAACGGAATAGCCTCCGCTGTAGCCGAGAATTTTGTTCGATCCCGGAATCACGGAGCCACGAGGAATCGGTCAACGATCCTTAGAGCGGTCGGCGAGAACGGCGTTACTTCACGTACATACTTCTTATCTAACTCGCTATTCCGCGGACGAGTTCTCTGCGCTCGTCGGCCCTTCGCTTTTTCTCGTCGCGCTTCCCTATCTCGTTTTCTCCGCGGCCCGTTCGCGTCACCCCTCCGTCCCTTTTCCTTTCGCGAGCTCTCGGTCGCGATCGTAGTTATTGCAATCGCCGCTGTCGCAGCTTCTTCTTAACCCATTGGCAATGCCACCGCGCTCACGTTCCGAGAAACCGGACGGCGTTTTCATCTGCGGCCTGATGCACAATAAGATCCGGTCGTTACCCCTCCGATCGAAGATCGCCGATCGACGATTCCAATCGTAAACTCGACGACGAGGGGCTCCGCTTTTTTTACCTCCGTATATACGCGAAGCGCCTCATTACTTTCGCGATCGCGTGGAAAAATGCCGACTACACGCCGACATCCGGCGAGGGAAAAAGAGTCGCGAAAATCACGCGAAACGCAAACGATACTGTCGTGCGCGACGCACTCTGATACACGAAGAAGTCAACGGCGACATTTTGCCATGGAATTTCTTATCTCCGGCACGATAAAAATAAAGAAGGAAGATACATTTCTAGCTAATAATTTAATTATAATTGTTTAGATAATGACGCGCATAGGTTGGAATTTTTTTTTCCGTTATTCCGTGTAAAGAAACGCGCGTAAATTGTATTTGCTTTACTCGGCAACCGCTCGTTTATACTTGAAACGAAAGGCCGGAAACGAGCCATTTACGCGGCACGCACACTTCGCGCTGCATCGGTGCAGTCATTTTTTTTTTTTTCTCGCGATTACGCGAACGTAACCAAGGACTTGTTAATTCAGAACACCGTCGTGTGGAGGCCGACTACCGATGGACCGTTTCTCTAGCCCGTTTCTCCTGCTTCGATTCTTTTTATTTTTTAAAAAAATTTTTTTTTTTTACAAAAATGAGCGAATAGTAGCTCCATTACCCAGCCATCAATCTCTGATCCCCCTCCCCTCACGTTCCGCGTTCTATTATCTTCCTTTGCTCGAGCCGTAGGACGATCGGGATAGGAGACGAGGAGGAACAGGTCGGAAGATACCGCAGGGGCCTTCGAGATCAGGTTATGCTAACTGGGGCTCTCTCTTTCTCTCATCCCGCGCGTACTTGCTCGCAAAAGTGTAAGTTCCTACGACTAATGTGTGTGGATCTGTTCTCGGCACACATACATCGCGCACGTCAGTACGTGGAAACGCGCAGAGCTCTGCCTTTGCGGAATCGGCTCTCCGAAAAGAAAACGAAGAAGCGGAGGGAGAAAAGGAAGAAATAAGAAAAAAAAAGACGACGAACGAGCTGCGTGGCCGGGCGTATAAGGGTGTCTCTCCGGGCTTTTCTCTCTCTTCCCGTCGCTCCGCTCCTCTCGCGCGCGTCGAGAAAAGGAGCGCGGCCGAAGCGAGTAATCGAGGGCTAATGCACTGATGCGATTCCACGATGCCCCAGCTCTCCAGGACGGCTCCGCCGCTTCTGAATCGCGGATCGCGATATCAGGCGATCTCGAGGAGCCGTGCGGGATAATTGAAGTGCATCGGGAGAAAAACCGCGCGGTAGGAATATCTGAAACGCGCCGTCTCGAGAAGCTCGCTGGATACACAGCCGGGAATTAAAATGACGCATGCGAACGAATGAGAGTTAAGAAATTGTTAAAAGTACGCGCTTACGTTTCTTAATTAATTTATACTTTTTTTTTATTACGGTATTGGGCAATAAGAGAAGTGACACAACGGCGGATTACGCGAGATAAGAGCATATCACTTATTCATTAATGGACTGCGCGCAAACTTTTATGAACATAATTATTACTTTGATTTATAGATTTGTATATCATAAGCGTGGCATAACGATCGGGTGTTTGAGTCTTTAAAAAGATTCTTTACACCTGACTAATAACTTGGCTATTTTTAACACGGCTGGAAATATGAAGGCATCCTTTACGACTTTTCGAGACGTGGATTATCTGCACGGCACTCAATTTTATTGTGCAAAGAAGCCGAATCGCGTGTACGGTGCCTCGGATATCAGGCAGGTTTTGAACGGCGGACCGAGTGTCCGACAGCCTTCGTCGTTTTCAGGACACCACAGGCATAACTCACGCATCTCCTTTAGAAAAGAGATTAAAGGGGGATAACGGGCGCGTCTCCTATGAGACGTTATTCGCACTTTCAAGCAAAACGCGATGCGGCCTTGAGCCGTCTCGGACCTCAAGAACCGCCGGGGCTTAATAAATCGCTGCGAGAATAATCTCAGCAGGACCAGAAGTATTTCCGAGCGCGTCTGCATCTTTCATTCATGCCGCGTTGTTTATGCTCTCTCTCTTTCTCTTGGTGAGAAATTATTATATATAAATCTATTTTTAAATACCTTGTATAAATCAAAACGAAGTAAAACACGACGGCGCATTCTTTGATGGGAGATAAAAAAAATATAATTTTGAGATTTTTTTTTTTTTTAAGGAAAATTATAATTTTATGTTTTTTGTTTTTTAACTGTTGAAACGATTTTGATAAGTTTAAATTCGAAGAGATAACCTGCATCGATTGGCATAACGACCAGCACGACGTCGGTACGTCATGCTGCAGATTAAGACTTGGCTTTATTAAAGCTAAAGTTTATGACGCCGTGGAAGACGTGACTCGATCGTTTAGGCCTGGAATCAGGATATTGGAGAAATTATCGTTCGAGGATGATTTTATTGGGTCGCTCCTCGAATATGCGGAAGTGGTCGTTTAGAAAGTATCTACCGGCATATCGAGAAGACGGCGCTTCCTCCCTTCCCCTCCCCGCCCGCTCTCTTTCTCTGATTGTGAAAGGGCTATCTTACGATTCGCTTCCCTCGCCGCCGGAGATTGAGTCATATTGGACGGACGGGAAATTCAGACGTGATACGATTATCCCACATATCGAACGTGGCAAAACTACGTTGCACTCCGCATGCATACGTGACGCGCAGAGACAATTTTTCAGCCCGCGGTGTGAAATTTTTCGTATCGCGCGATGCTATCGCGACAAGTATATTCACGAATGTCACAGGAGTTTTATGGTTAGCGTCGCGCAAGAGGATCGCGACTTCTCGCGTTAGTCTTGCGAAAAGTAAACTCCACCTTGAGCGGAGAGTTATCGACGCGCCGAAGACAGCCCGGGATTAACTCGACGAGATGAACGGATAGACTCGCGACCGATAATCTGTCCGAGAGGCGGATAAGGCACGGCCAGACGAGTCTCTCGTAAAGGAACGTCGCGCTGCGCGAAGGCGAGAGCGACCGACGCTCGAGTAAACACCACCGCGTCTTATCTGAGGGTGATTAAGGCGGACGTTTATCTCCCGACGAAGATAAGCACAAACCGTGCGTACGTCGCGCAACGTGCGATGGCCCTTTTTTCTTACGCGACGCGCCTCCTTGTTCTCTGGTGCCTGCGCTTATACCGCCGACGCGCAATACCGCGCCTCGATTAGAACTCACGGGCGCAATCTCCCGAGGTCGTATCCGCCCCGTAGTTAGACCGCGGTAAATCGAATGCATCTGGATCAGCGGATTACAGCCGGCGGCGTACTCTTGAGCGCGCTCGGTATCCGGTGACGACGGCGGCTGGCGCGATATCGGCTGATTTTTACGAGCGCGACCGCCGCTCATAAATTTCACCACCTCGCTTCGTTAATCATCTAATTTATTACGGATGATCGTAAAACCGCTCGCAGCTCGTTCGCGACTAAACGGGACGTTCCTCGCAGCTAGATTTGACGATCGCTCGCGTAGTACGGATTTTCACGTGGACGTGTCGCGATCACGACCGTATTAAGAGATATTTCGACGAGAAAAAGATATTCTCCCGCTTCCGAGAGAAAGTGATCGCGCGCATTTTCTTCTTCCTCTTTTTTTTTTTTTTTTTTTTTTTTTTATTATCACTTTTTTTTCGTCGTAACGCGCAAGAAGCTCGCGGCTGCGACGCTGTTCACGATTTCACGTCTCGGCGGTTCTCCACGGCCAATTTCGAAAATTATCGGTTACCCGTAAACCACCCACGTATTTCTTCGACGCGTCGGAGTGAACGCGAAGAACGAGAAAAAAAAAGAGCTTGTGAAACACGGCGAAAAAGGTTTGATGTGTACGGTTGTATGCGCGGAATTATTACGCAACAGCGGCCGGATCATCGGCCCTTGTTTATTTGTCGAAGACGATTTCGCGGACGTCCGCAACGAAATAAACAGACGAGAGAGAATCAGATGCGCGTGGACAATGTTAGAGACACGCTTCGTGCTGACCAACTGAAAACACGCACGCGATATGATGACTTTGCAATGACGGCTCGCGTACGAGATCGTCTTGCGCGAGGGAGAAGTCCGATATACTTAGTTTCGCTGCGTATCTCCGCTCAAGAGACTCCGTTAAAATTTAAGGATTTATTAAGGGTCAGGAATTTATTATGAGAAAGTGATATATAAGGCAGCGATTTATCTACGTCGGCGAAATTGTCGTTCGCGAAGGGGATTTAACAGACCGGTGTGACTGGCGTGCGTTAATCCTACCGGTACCATAAATTTCGCCGTAAAACTTTTGGCGTCACGAGGCGATCCTATTTAGGGGAATTGGTCGAAAACTAATGAGATACGAGGAAAATTTCCTGGTTGCGTCTGCTTTGCGTACGAGGCTTTGTTTCGTATGTTTTAATATTAATCACAGCGGCGGTTTCCCGTACGTCCAAATTAAGACATGTTTTCTAAACACAGACATGTAAATCTCATTCGTGCTTGATGATATAACAAGCGGGTAATAAACCGGATTTGTATTATATTTTCTTAGACATGCAATATACGCGGTTGAATTTTCCCGACTGTTTACGGTCTGTAATCTGATTGTATTTTTTTTTCTAACTCGCGATTTGTCGCGACGAGATATAGGCGTGTGACGTTTCATTGATAGGCAGTGCTAACGATACTCATTACATGCTATTTTCGCGGTGGAGGGTTAAAAATAGTGTGTCGCTTTTATTTTTGTTTTTTTTACGACCTTCTGCCTTTATCTAATCTCGCTGGGTCGTCGCGCGTAATCGATTTGTTCGGAGTGATGCATCATCACGTTTCGTAAAAAGGTCAGCCCGCTGACGCAAGGCGCGTATCAGAGTTAAATAACAACTTAGACAGCTAGACAGGTCATCGAGCGAGCGGCTGTAGGCGCAATTAAGAGATCGCCGATAAGAACTGCGAAAAGGCGAATTAATACTAACATTTTAACGATCGCGCGTACGATTTTACTAATCACCAGACTCTCCCGGTCGGTCATGGTCAATCTTACACGAATTCAATCTGCGATATTAAAACAGAAGGAACCGTTGCACCGCGGAAAACGTCACAGAACGTCGAGTCGGCAGTCGGCGAGGGTCAGGAACAGGGGGGGAAAGCTCGTGAAACTTAAAGCGTGGCTTTTCGCGCAACGAGAAACGCGCCATTACGTCGTCCTTTGAAGTCGGCGTCTAACGCCAGCGTATGCGCTCGTACACGCGCGACTCGTCTTTGATCTCTGGTCCGAGTGAGTAATTAGATATGTCTAGCGGGCACGAAATCGCGAGCGCAATTGGTAAAAGCTCTCTACGCGCTTCCACCTCGATTAATGAATGCATGTGCGTGCCACGCAGCACGCATTCCTTCCCGTATTCCGTCGGGATTTGATCAAAAACAGCGGTCTATCGGTTTCGCGACAGGTCGTACTTTTAACATCGTCTTCCCCGTCGAACGTTCTTTTTAAAGTTTAAAAAAATTTAATTTTGTACGGATATTTTTAACGACTATAAAATAATCCATTTTAATTGCAACGAGTAAGTCGCGAATTAATAACAATCGAACGTGGTGACTTAATTCGCGCGTTGTCGTAAAACGAAAACGTAATGTGACGAATTGCATCTCTCTGCCCGCACACGTGGTGCCTCCCCCCCCGAGGGGGAGGGGGGCAGAAATGGGGGGTTCGCGTAACGCAATTATCCATATTAACATAGCCGGCCCGGTGGTCCAGTAGCGCGGCGAGATCGCTTTAAGGTGGTGTGCGGTACCTTCGAAAGGCGGTGCAAGGTAAACGCGGCCGCGCTCCCACCTCGCAACGATGCAATTTCGTCCCGGAGCGTATTATCCCCGCCAGCGCGTAACAGAAAATTGATAAAGCGAGCGCTACCTCTGTACCGGCGGGTTTCGAGGATCAGAAAAGTCGCTTCGGAAAGATTGAAAGCGTCAGCGCTCGTCGTAAATTACGTATGCCGAGTAATTGATATCTCGCTCACGACGCCGTGGTCTTTTCGCAGTGACAACGACTAAGGGAATCGCTTTATTTAGGGGCAAGGCGAACTTGTTCCGGATAGTACAATGGGATCTGTCCACCTCGGGAATTATCTTTAGACGAGGAAGGTGCTCTTTTTATTTTTTTTCTTTTTTTTAAACCTCGTATCTCCGTCGCGGAAAATTTATTAAAAGTAAAACTTATTCGATTCAACAATAACCAAAGATGGAATAAAGTCCCTCTGAAGTCTATTGCACACTCGATCCTGCCTCAAAAAGCTGATCGCGAAATCGCAAAAATAAATACGCGAGGCATGGTTCGCGCGAACGAAAATAACATGAGCAGCGAGCTGAAGGAGAGGTCAGTCAAGACATGGAGACGCTAAGAAAATAAGGAAGTAGACTGTTGGCGAGAGGTTGAATCCTTTGGGATCGTTAAGCAAAGGAAGAACGCCCGGTATGTTCTTCACGGTTCTCATCCTCTCGGCGCTCATATTTTTACCCTTTGCCTCTCTTCTCTCCGACACGAAAATCAAACTTTGCTTTACGAAGACGGTCTTGCAAGTCGATCGTTGCGATTCGCTATCGCACGCGGTTAATCGTACGTGTTGCATGTACATATGCACGCGTGTACAGAATGTTACGATGACATCGCGAAACGTAAAATAATTTCTCACCCTCTTCGATCAACAAAAAAAAAAAAAAAATTGTATACGAAAAAATATATTACGAATAATTTTATACATTTTTATTTTATTTTATTTCCTGCATAAAATCGCGGCGAGATATAAATTCAGTACCGTCGGAGTAAAAGTAGAAAATTATTAATAAAGATGTTCAAAAATAATTCAACAATTTTGCAAAGTGCCGTGGTAAATCATTTCGCGATTTTTCAAAGTCTCTAATTAATAATTTGCGCTGCCAAGGCGAGATATCGTTATGCCAAACGTTTTGCCAACGCTCGGAGGGACTTCTGAGAAGAATTCCAGAGGCTCCCGCGTCTAGGCTGTGTTGGCCTAGGTTGAATTATGAGTCGCTACCGATAAACGTATGAGAGGAAAAAGAAAGAGCGTCTCTTTCGACACGCTCGATTCGGTAATTATGACACCTCGTGCCGACTTTTCGCACCTGCCGCGTACCGGTTTCTCACCGCCCAGGTTGAGGATCGAAAATACGTGGCTATTATAAAGACGCGATTATAGTTTCTCGTCGTTTCCGGCCTCATTGTTTTCTCTACTTGGCAAAATATTTTATCGCCGATGAAAAAACGGAAGTGGAATTAAAATGAAAGTCTGGGATTAATGATAAAAACGGCACGATTTGGTGCACCGAATGTACAGTTTAAGATGTTTTTAATAAATTAAAGCACCGTAATAATTTCTCGCGCCTCGAACGCTACTGAATAACGCGTCTTCTTGTGTGTTGCAGATTTAGCGGAGACAAGGATGTTTCGACAAGAGGGAGTCACGACTTATTCCCAGCTACTGTTTGACGTCGCGCGGCAGCAAGTCGTCGTCGGAGCACGGTACGTATTTTCGCGAGCCTGCCTTCAATTACTTAAGTTAATCCCTCCCAAAGCTGTTGCCACATATTAACGTCACTTAATTAAACAAAATTACGACAACACTCCCCTAGTTACTCTCTAGCTGCTTTAATTAAATATAAATAATGCGAAAGTCAACGGTTCGATGTAATTACACGGAATAAAAAATGTGTATAAAATTTGTCGAACGTTTCTCGCGACGAAATCAAAACTACAAGTCTCATTGATATTAGAAGATTGAAGACCGCTTCGATGGCGGTGTCTGTACTTATCTCTGATAGCCTCTTCGGCAGTAATGAGTTTAAATTCAGTCATCTTACGCGAGATTCCGGGAATAAATTCAAAGCTCGAGTAAAGACGAACGCTTTCGCGAGTCGCGTTTTGGGACGTGCTCTTCGACGACGTTACAGACGCGGTACGGAGCCGCGGAAGGCGGTAAAACGTGACGATTTCCAATGGGAACGTCTTGGCGGTCGGCCAAATTGACTGACATACGGCGATCCATTTTCGCGACTCGCGCCAGACGAGTCGGCTCGGTTTATCCTCTTGTCTCGCGGCGTGATTCACGGGAGGAAACCGAGGGGAAAAGAATAACGGCGCGAGCGTCTCGTCTCCGCGTCGCGTCGACTGCAGCAGGCTCGGCCTCGATAACGAAGCTGCACGTTCGCCTACGTACCGCTCATTAGTCGCGAACACCACGCCGAAAAAGCCGAGCCTTCGGACTCGCGCGCGTAAACGTTACACAAGCCTGACCGTGACAGCAATGTCGCCTAAATACCTGGGACTAATTGTAAGTTTCGCAATTTTTTTACTGCGTTTATCTCGCCTCTTTCAACGCCGCTTATCTCAGGATCTCGACGGACCTCCGCGATGCACCGAAATTCATCGATACGAATCGTTCTTGCGCGAAACTACGTTCGGTACGACTTATAATCCGTGATATACATATTATTATAAGTTCTCTCGGCGAATCGAGACCGCCGGCTCTTCCAGGGCCAGCGAGAACTTTTTTGCGGCACTTTCTCCAACCGATAAGCTACGGCTCATTAGAAGCAGGAAATATAACGCTCGGTACATGTATTCGACAAAGGGGGGGAAAAAAAAAGGCAACGGGCGCGTTGAGTGGCGCGCATATCAAGTAGGCGGATTACCTATCTCACGAAATCGCGTCTTAACGCGCCTGTCATTAATAATATTTGTATATACGACGTTTTAACGAGCGACGAGCCGCCCGGAGATAGGAAAACGACGTAACTCCGCCGCCTCGCGAGCAATCGAGAACCAGTTCACGTAGGAGCCGCGATTAGTGAAAATGGAGCGATCGACTTTTATCTCGATAGAACCCTGTCTGAAAAGACGCGCGAAGGAAGACATCCGAGAGTACGCTTTCGAACACTCGGGTATCTCGTCAGCTCGCGTCCGCGTGCTCGACTCCGAAATATCAAGATTTATCAGGGAAATTTTCCGACGGCCAGCTCTTCTAAATTATATTTCGCGATTGACCAATAAGTTGAGTGGTTCAGGAAAGGTTAATGTTAAATTAAGCAAATATTTCTGGTACTAAAAGGAAAAATTTTAGGCGCGAATCAAGATTTCTTTTTATAGCGCAGAGTGTGGCGGAATTTAATTGCGCGCGAATTAAATGCACATTATGCAGGATTTTATTTTGAGATTTAAATGCTCAGAACGCATGGAGAATTTCCGCGAGGACCGTAAATTCATGATAATCACCGATCTGTCGCGATTGAATTGCGGGATGACGTTTAGGTTGATCAATGGAGTTAAAATTAGCGTTATCGGCGTTATTAACGTTCGCGGACGACGCTCAACCGCTGGCTGTGAAAAATGCGGTCCACCTACGCGAAAAGCGGTACGATCGCGCATACGTGCACAACATGGGTATCGCGAGATCAGACCTGAGCCTGGGTCGAGCGAACGATCGATCGGTCGATTGATCCGTGGAAAAGGGAGCACGCCCCCATACGCTTTCTATTAATAGAACGTCATTTATTAGCCCGTTGCCCACGAAGTTACGTTTGCGTTTCCAGCAAAATGTAGACGCAACAGAAAAAAAAATAAAAAAATATATATATAAAATTGTTCTGAAATTTGTAAATCCGGCATTTTCTAATTTTCTCTATAACGTTAATTAGTTTCGAGCTAGAAACTTGGACTTCAACGGGCTTGAAATTTTTTTACATTCTCGCTCGAATCGCGGAGTATATATTTATTACTACCATTACGCATAGCGTCGATATTTCCATCGGACTTTCTAAATAACCTGCGTGATTCGATCTCTATTTATTTGACTTCCAAGACTTTTCATCGCGAGGCTGACGAACGAAGACGACATACATTTTTATCACAGACAGTCGTAACGATATCTCGCGGAAAGAAATTATCTTCGCGCGAACTTCCAATTTCGTTCGACCGCGGCGAATAAAAGTTTTTCGGGTTTACGCACGCGGGATTATTCGCGATAGTCGGTCGCAGGTGTTAGGAATTTCATTCGCCGCCGCCAACGTGGCTGTATCGTATTTACGATGTTGCTCCAAGTGTGCGAGGCACGCGAAACCTATTCTGACTCTCCATATCTCCGGTTCTTTTTTATCTGTCGTATTCAAATCGACATACTGCGAAGAGAAACATTTCCCTCAAACATTTTTCCGCGTGATTTAACGGATTCTTTCACCCTACCAGAGTCCGCGAGAAACACTCTATTGCACAGACTGCCTTTTTATTTATTAGCATTAACACATCTACCATTAAAATCGAATAAATCAATAATATTAATCAAATTAATTTTTCTTAATGTTCCTAAACTCTTCCTTTCACTCGCACCTAACAAATTTAACGACGTAAAAGTTTATCGCGTCCTACTGATATATTCTCCCTTAAATCAAATCTTGCGTTTATATCTGAATTTTTTTTTCAAGTATAATTCCGTCGATAAGTCATGAAATAATTGTTGAACAAAAGTGACTGACGCGTTAATGAGACATTTATCTTCGCGACGGTCGGCCAATTAATTTCCGTTGTCGGTTCGGGCTTGTCGTCTCGGCGGGCAGTGTCGAAACGATTTCACCGGCACGTCGGTCGCCGCCGCCGATTCGGAAAGTCGCGCCCGAGATTTTCGTCGCCACGCGCGCCGTCGTGACAAATCGTTACCGAGAGATTTATCTTGTAGCAAATGAGCGGCCTTATTTATAGGACCGTGTCGATCGACGTGTCCGCCGCTGGTGCAGGTTGTCGCGGAGAGATCGAGCGGTCTACCGTTACGCCTACGGAACCTGATTTCGGCCTCGGCAGGCCGTTTCAGCAACACCCCGCAATTCCGCGTATGTCGTCCCTTTATTATTCGACGCGAGCGCGAAGCGTAACTACACACACCCGGCGACGTAGACGTTCCCGATAACGGGCCGCGCGTTCTCGAATATGCGCGTCGCCGAGATTACGAGTAAGCGACGATATGAAGGCTGAATATTTATAAGGCAATCGCGGCAGGTCGATACCGCGCTCCTACTTTAATAAAACCGAGACGTACGATATTCTCTTTCCCCCCGGGTAGCCGCGTAAAATTTATGCCGCTCGGATTTCGAGCGCGCTTGTCTAAGCTGAAATGCGTTCCTGTAATGCACTCTTAAGATTCGCGTAAATCACGTTTACGTATCTCTCGCGGTTTATTATATCCTACCTGCCCGCCCCCTCGTGATTACGATCTCTCGAATAATGTACCGTGAAAGAGATCTCGCGTCGCTGATCTCTTTGTCGTGTTTACAAATGGGTCGCATTTTTTGTCCCCGTCGGGGATAAAATTTGTCAACAGAGTGCGGGTAAAATTCGGGGCGAAGTAAGAGTATCGATTTTTGTCGATCCGAGGACGCCCTGCATGCGTAACGGATTAACAGAGACGTCGCGGGCATAATAATTACGGGTTACGATTTTTCGAGCCGTTTCCGAGGTGGTATGGGAAGGTTTCGAGCGGTAAAGCGAAGAGAGAGCAAGGATGGAAAATGGAGAATGTCGCAGACGGCGCCAGGGTGTCCTGCGCGTATACGCAATAGCTCTGCCGCTTGTCCGCCGGCCGTCTCGTCCGCGTCGGTCGTATATCTCCCGCTTACACGCGTAGAATGCGTTTATGTAATGCGCGCGACGCGGCGGAAAAACGAGCGCGAAGTGTCGCGATTTAGAGCTCGATCGCATCGGTTCGGTATGATGTTGCGCGAATGTGACTTGCGGTTGGAAGCTATGTACTTCGACGAGTTCGACGTGTTCAGTAAAAGGTTGAAGAAAGTTTAACGCGGAGAAAATTTTCTAATAAAAATTACTATGGCGTTGTAGTGCATAATTATAAGTTAAATAAATGCTACGGCTGACAATATAGTCTAGCCTCTCGTTGGAAATTATTCGTGGCCTTAAGATTAAAAAAAAAATTGTTCTATGCTCTCAACATTGGCAAAATTCTTTTTATTAAGCTAGACTTTTTTTTTTATCGTTCGCGAAACGTGTTCACTTTCACGCAACGTTCTGACTTTTCATTCTAATCGCAAGGGAGATAACGTCCGTTTCGCTACGCTCACGAACGATTTGTATTGGCATACCGAGTTTAATTATCCTTTCGTTAGTCACGAACAAGTATTGCGGTCCATTAGAAATATTGTCAACGCTGATATCGAAATATAAAAAATATATTTGACTCACCGGTCTGATGCGCAGCAGCGGAGTTTTATTACAGCTGATTCTGTAACAAAAAATAAGACAACGTTTTATTGAGACGTTCAAAAAAATATTTATTGTAAAAAAAAAAAATTGGTATGCTTAATTAAAATGATTCTTACCCCGGGGTTGCTCCGCTGAAGCAGGATGCCTCTCCAAGGCCTCCTCCTCCTCTCAGAATCAGATTGTCTGGTCCAGGCCTCCTTCGTCGCACTGAGCACTAGCCCTGGGTTGCTCCGCTGAAGTAGGATGTTTCTCCAAGGCCTCCTCCTTCTCTCAGAATCAGATTGTCTAGTCTAGGCCTCCTTCGTCGCACTGACACACGCGAAAACCGCGACCCGACGAATTTAACCTAACCTCTTTCGCGCGAGATAGTCCGTCCGGCACTCCCGTTTTTAAAAAAACTAATAAAAAACTCTCGTCCGATACTTTACGAAGACTCACGGAAATACGGCCGACGAAACGGCTACGGTTCGTTTGTGCATTATCGGCGATACGTTAACCGCACTCGATTTTCACCTGAATTGAAAAAACATTTTATATTCGTAAGACAGTCTGAATATTCGATCTACTGCGACGGGATTGTATTCACGGGAAGAGTCTTTATTACAAAAAATCAGGTCATTGGGATGTAGGTAATAAGAATGTATAAATATACAGCGACGAAGTCCTTTAGATTCTTCGGTCGATTAAAAGGCGGAATAAACGGCACTGAGAACAGCGCCAAGCGGCGATGAGACGGGCAGCGACGAAGAAGACGGGCGAGGTGCAGATCTCGTGCTCTCAGGCTGCCGCTTCTACACTTGCGTATCGTCGCCCGATTACACATACGCAAGTCTGTTACGACGGTATAACGAATGAGTCACCTTCACCTGCCCGGCCGAATAGGTGAATACGCGACGGCGGTGACCCCCGTGCAGAATACTGCGGCTTGTATGATCCGTAGGACGAGGTGCAGATCTCGTGCTCTCAGGCTGCCGCTTCTACACTTGCGTATCGTCGCCCGATCACACATACGCAAGTCTATTACGACGGAATAAATAATGAGCCACCTTCACCTGCCCGACGGAATCGGTGAATACGCGACGGCGGTGACCCCCGTACAGAATACTGCAGCTTATATGATCCTTAGGACGAGGTGCAGATCTCGTGCTCTCAGGCTGCCGCTTCTACACTAGCGTATCGTCGCCCGATTACACATACGCAAGTCTGTTACGACGGTATAACGAATGAATCACCTTCACCTGCCCGGCCGAATAGGTGAATACGCGACGGCGGTGACTCTCGTGCAGAATACTGCGGCTCATATAGTCTCCAGGGCAAGGCCAGACATATTTAGGTACGCGATGATAGGCCGCGAGAGGATGCACGCAGCTTCCTGGACATTTTCGTTTCGAGAACGGACGGACCGCGTGGCCGCTGCGTCGTCTTGCTCGTTACGGAAGTGAGTCACGGTGCGCAGTGCGAGCTCGCGATCAGGCGACGTAAGGAGCGCTGTGATTGGTCGGCGCGGTCAGGTGACCCGTTCCTTCCCTAGACCTGCGCCGAACGTAATGGTATAGGTGAGGCAGGGTGAGGGAAAGGGGGAAGGGAAAATTGCGAGCCGATTATCGTGTTGAATGTTTTGTTCGTTGTCGGGAAGCCTCAGCTGGGACGCGGAATTGACGGAGAACGAAACGAAGGCATAAAAATCGATTCGGCGAGCGTGCCAAAAATTATTCGTCGTAGAAGCGCGTACGTCTACCTTCGCGTCGGGTAATCAACTAGTGACGAGGCAATTAACTGCAGCCGGGGTTCAATATCTTTTCTTCAATGCGCGAGTCGCGCGACAAGGAGGACCGTACAATAGTGCGGTCATTATTGCGTCCGTCTACGTGGCGAAGAAAGAGGGGACCAAAGAGAGGTATTTGTCCACTGAGCAGGAAGTAATCTGTTTCAATGTGGCCATTCGGTCAATGAACAACGTTTACGTCGCACAGAACGTACCTACTTACATGGCTCACTTATCCGTGGGACTGGACCGACGACAAAAATCTTTTTTTCCCGAATCGGGCTGATCAAACTGTAAATATATTTTTTTTTATTTTGCCTCGAGGGCTAAATAAACTTTGAAAAATTATCCTGTCATTTTTTTCGCATTCCTTCCAATGCCGATAATGTAACTTTTGCGCGACGACTAATGGTCATTTATTTTGCGAGTGTCATAAATTAAACTCGGTGAATCCAGGCGGGACGAATACGCGAGAATCGCTTATACCTGCGTCGCATTTAAATGCAGTTATATTACGACACTCTCGTCGCGTAAACGGCGAATATGACAATGCCGTCTCGTATCTCGTTATGTTCTCGCGATCGAGGTGTTCCGGCGTGTCATGCGACGACAGTAACATCGGGTTCGCTTTACTGCCCGCCTATCTCGCGCCCGTGCTCTAACAAGAAAATACGTAAGACGTTGATTGACGTCCGTAAAACTTGGGCTCGACGTCCAGCCGCGCCGTTACCACAAAATTAGGTTAGGGCGTGCGAGTCCCGTTGCACGTGATGCAGCAGCGATATTCAGAATCGATAGCGATCTGTCGCATTCCCGATAATTAAAAATAAAAAAATTAATATCTAGAGGAACAGCCGCGCGGTCAAGCGTTTGAAGAATTTCATTGAGAAAATTCTCACCGTGTATGAATAATGAAAAGATAACTCCGCCGTCTACGATAAAAAAAAAAAAAAATTGATCGCGCTTACGACGTTCCTCTGTTCCGACAGAAATTCCTCTCCGCGTGAACGACTTTGTTTCATCGAAGCCGCAAGTCTTATCTCGCTACCTTCGAAAGATTCCGGGTTCTTTTCTTCGGCATAATTCACCCGACGGCCTTGTGATGCCGTGTCTCGTCCAAGAAGCTGCGATATCTCTTCGTCAGGTCCAGCGCGTCCTGTTCAGGCTGCTCACGTACATAAGTGATCGAGGTGCACGTAGGCCGCCGATACAAATGGATCTGTGGGATACGTGCAGGTTTATATTAATTGGCATTCATGACCAGCGGTCCGCCCGCCTTATCCCACTTAAATAATAATTACCTGCCGCGGCTATCGCGCGGTGCTGCGACACGGCGCCCACGTAGGCGCCGTTCATGCTTCGTTGCGAATTCCGTCATTTCCAGCTGGTGCAAGGACAGAAGGAGTTTGCAGGAATACGGACGCGGATTGTCGCAGGACTTGCTCAATAGGCCTCTCGATTGGACGCGAAACTGAAATTAATCAAAATATTAAAACGTTAATAATTCCGGAGCTCCCCAATCGCTCGAATAAAAAATTACAAGGCTCTCGCAAGTTAAATCACGATTTTTGTACCAAAAAAAAAAAAAATGTTTCGCCGACGGTCTCTTCATTTAAATGTACAAACGGCGCGGTATGCATGACTTTAGCAGGGTGTAATATTCGCAGTCGAATGGCAAACGGCCGGCGATAAATCAAATTTCCGAGGTGCCTCCGCGGTGAAAGGAAGTGCGGGACAACTCTCGGTACTGCGGATTGAGACTATTAACCTGGCGACTAAATAGAACTGATAGAGAAGTCGAATGAATGCCGCGGGACCGCAATCCCCTAAGAGCATCGGGCAGAATGCAACACGGACGGATGTTTATGCATGTATGACGGCTTTGCGGTGTAACGGATTGCGGCACGACAATCATGAATAAACCAACAAGTTCATCGATTTGACAAAAGATCCATGCGGAGCATCAAGCGCGCAATTATCGAGCAGTCTAATGAAGAAATACGCGGGCATTTGTATTCTCGCGCGCGGTACGCGGTGCTTCTCGAGGAACTAGCGTGTCCTCGGGCTTCTCACCTCGTTAGAAAGCGAGAAAATTTTTATAAAGGAACGCAAAACCTGTCTTAAACCGAATAATCAAAATTCTCACTGGACTTTAATTATTATTGATCATTAATCTGG
Organism: Cardiocondyla obscurior; assembly: GCF_019399895.1. Taxonomy (NCBI): domain Eukaryota; kingdom Metazoa; phylum Arthropoda; class Insecta; order Hymenoptera; family Formicidae; genus Cardiocondyla; species Cardiocondyla obscurior. The sequence continues at coordinate 475,630 of NC_091864.1, forward strand.
CAGAGAACCTATACGCACTGAAAGAGCAGCATGGCTTTTTTTTTTTAGCTTTAAGTATAATCTTATGATAATTTTTAAAATTAAAATATATAAAAGTAACTACAATTTTTTTTCTCGGTACGCTTTCAAGTTTTCTTCGGCTACATGCAAGTCGATATCAATTTCCGCGTCATCTCGCTATCTAGTCCGCATTCAATGATAACTCCTTCGCGAGTCTATTTTTCTCTCGTTCGAAATCGTTATCGCACGCTGCTTTAATTTACATAAATCGCGCGATCGTCGTCGGAGAAAAAAAATCGCACAAGTCGCCTGCGTTGTTACTTAAAGGGACATAGGCAAGTGTCGAGTTATCCACCGGCTATCTGTAGCCGCTCTGACTGCCGTTCGTACTTCCTGCTCGATCGTCGTCGTCGTTCTTCTCGCCGAGAGGAGACAGGCGGACCATATCTCCACGCGTTATTTATAAACCGGCGATAATTTATTTATCGGGTTTCTCCAGGCGACCGCTGATCGCTGTCTTCCGGCGGTTTTCTCGCACCGGGTTTGCTAATACCATTCGCTCGCGCACGCAAGTTTCGCTTCCGCTTTCATCGATAAAAGTCGCGGACACCGTACGAGCCTATTATTTCACCAATACAGCGATAACCCGTCGAGGCGTGATTTAAGTCTCGAAACGGTCTCGCGAACCGAGCTGCTCTCTAAACGAAACCGTCCCGCTGAACGGCGATAACGTATCGATGCTCTCTGAGGAAGAAGACTTTCCTCGTACGCAGGAGTGCAGGGCGCGTTGCATTTATCCGGAATCGACGATTTCTAATAATGTGCCGGAGCACGGTTTAAACTTACCGATAAGCGGAGGGAGAACGATCGGCTCGATCTCCCGATCTCTCGGTGGCGAAGCGTCGTACGCACTCGCGCGCGTATGCGTAAGTACACGTCGCATTGAAGTCAAGTGGGCTGCCGTGGAATGTCGTCCGAGGAGTTTTCGAGGGCTCCTCGAAGCCGCTGTCAAACCCGAGTACGCCTTCGTGACTGCCACGAGTGCCTCATGCGAGCGCCTCGAGATCGGCCGCGAGAGGAAGAGAGAGATCCGCGGCCGCAACACTTGGCGGAATGAAACGCACGGCAAGTGACGCTGCCTCTCAAGGTTTTTTTTTTTTATCACGAGATACCGGGCACCTCGTCACGTCACCTTTCGCAGGCGGTCACATTCCTCGGAAGGCGGCGTTTCGCGGGAAACCATCGTCTTTCCGATTACAGCTCTCCGTAGGACGTCTCATCTCTCATAAATCATTAATCCCATACCTCTCGTGTTCTGTTTTGTCTCGGCTCGGTAGCTCGATTTTTCTCTTGCCTGCGTCTTTTCCTAAAAAAAAAAAGAACTTATTATTATCAAGGTTAACCCTCGCGGCATACATGATCATTTTATCCTCAGGCTTGGGTCTATTAATATTTAATTTTCTATCTTGCGCAGATACTCGAACGCTAGGTTTCCTGAAGAAAATTATTTTAATTCACCCTGCAAGGACTCCCGTTCAGCAATAGTAACTGATTACGCCAGCAATAATAAATTATCCGGTGGAGCTCTCGTCATTTGAGAGGCTGCGTTTCTATTTTTCGAAAAACAGAAAGTCAATTTGTTTCGCTGATCGTAGAATACTGAAGAGTGTAATTTGCTTGGAGAGGATAATACAGGGAACAATGTCGGAAGCGACAAGTGGAGGCAGACTTTAATAAGTTTATAATGTCCAGCGGGACACGTGCTTAATGACACGTGGAGAGCAGGCTGGCCGAAATGTAAATAAAGCCGTGTCTTTTTAGGGACAATTTGTATCGCCTGACGCTGACGTCGCTGACGGACCTGGAGCACGCTGCCTGGTCTGCGCCACAGGACAAGGTCAAGACCTGTCAGGTTAAGGGCCAGAGCGTCGAGGACTGCCGTAATTACGTCAAGGTGCTCCTCAGCAACGGCAAGAGCCTCTTCACCTGCGGCACTTACGCGTTCAGCCCGCGGTGCGTGTGGCGAGAGGTACGTTCACCAAAAAAAACCCCGGCCGTTCTCCACCGCGGCTCGTCAATTCGGCGCGTCGATGAGCAGATTATAAGTCATTAGCAGGGTAACGCCCGGGTTTGAGAGGATCGCGAGGTTCACGCCGGCGAACGAACGCCCCAGAAGTCGCTGTAATGCAATGGCAATTATGTCCACAGATCGAGAATATAACGAGCGTGACCAACGATATGCCGGGCGTGGCCATGTGCCCGTACTCGCCGCATGCGAACGTCACGGCACTTCTCTCGAGAGGCCCTTCTGGCGGACTCTTCGCGGGAGCGCCGACCGATTTCTCCGGCGCCGATCCTGCGATTTGCAGAACCCTGGCCTCGCCGAATCTCAGAACACGGCAGTACGACTCCAAGTAAGTACGAACGGAAGTAAAAACAACGAGCTGCCTCGCTCGGCTGATCGATCTCGAAAAAGACTAACTTTATTCAGCTTGTTACTTAATTTTTTTTTATTTCTTTGATCGACGAAACTTGCGAAGTTCTTTTACGGTTATATCGAAAAGCAAACGGGATTGACTTTATCGTAATAACTGCGCCGCGAGATCGTCGGAATTACGTTTATCGCCTCGCGATACTTATCGCCTTCAAGTTCCCGTTGTCTCTAAGTCTCTTTCTTTTCAGGTGGCTTAACGACCCGCAGTTCGTCGGCAGCTTCGAAACGGAGGACCACGTGTACTTTCTGTTTCGTGAATTCGCCGTAGAGTACATCAATTGCGGCAAGGTAAAAAGCGGCGCGAAGCAATCCTGATCTTTTATCGCCTACACGCGAGCGAGGAACGCGTTCGATTAGCGATCTCGTCTCTTCCCGAGCCGTTTACGGTCGAAAACGACGTGGATTTTCCTCTCTCACGGGAGGGAGGGAAAAAAAAGGTTCCCCCATCTTCGGCATGATCTGAGTTGGCGCGATGTTTATCATTTTCTCAACCTATCGCCGCTGAAATTGCCGCCTGGAGACGGCTCTAATGAAACACTCCGCATCCGGCCGCGCTTCGCGATCTCGCCTCGATCACGATCGAGCGAGGTTGAATTTACCGCCTCGACGTGGCGAATTAAGTCGCTCGGTGCCGCTTACGTGAATATCAAAAGTCAACCGGGAAACACGACGAAGTGTAGATAGATAAAAGATATTTCCCTTTGAATGTGTAAAATAAGATCGGCGGACCTTCGCAGCCTGATGACTTTGCGCTCTGTGACTTTAGAAAATCTACTCGAGGATAGCGAGGGTCTGCAAGAACGACCGGGGCGGGCAGATCATGATGAAAGACGTGTGGACGACTTTCAGCAAGGCCCGCTTGAACTGTTCTCTACCCGGCGAGTTTCCATTTTATTACGACGAGATCCAGGGCGCGGCCTATCACCCGGAAGAAGGAATCATTTACGCGACGTTCACAACTCCCATGTGAGTACCTACCGCCCGGTGCGGTGATCCGATTAATTAGTCGGCGTGTATTAATTATATCGTCTGTGTTTATGCCTGCGCACAACCCCAGATGGACGCAAGAAACGGTAAATTATAACGGCGATATCAATCGATCTAAAATCTTAATAATTATATAATAATATAAATAATTAAGATTTATTTTTGAAAAAATTGAAGAATTAATATCGTAATTTTATTTATTATATATTTTATGGCTTTAGCTTGACCGAATTAATATTTTTCTTTGTTAATTGTTTGAAAATTTATATCGTTCTACTGATTTTTAATATGTGAAATTATTTGAGGTTAAATTTATCGTTTGCTAGAGCTACGTTACGCGCGACTGCTTTCTTATATTTTATCCCTCGGTCGCAGCGAAATGCTTTTTCGAATGCGGAAATGAAAGCGGAAGCTGCAATTTCTCTAAAGAATAGTAACTGTAACGTACCTTGTCTTTCCTTCGTCACAGTAACGGCATCGCGGGATCGGCTATCTGCGCGTTCAACATGTCGGCCGTTGCCTCCAGCTTCAATGGGCCTTTCAAGCACCAGGAAAACGCGGGAGCCGCCTGGGAGAGAAAGCCGGTCGACCATCATAATCGCCAGCATTGCGGATCCGCATCAAACGCCGCGACGCACCAATTAATGGACAATCAGCGGTACCAACTGATGGACGAGGCGGTGCAGAGCACGACGCCAGAGCCGTTGCACACCGCGACACTCGAGAGATTCACTCACATCGCGGTGGACATCACCCCGACGAAGCTCCACCGCAGCGTGACCGTTCTTTACGTCGCCACGGCGACCGGGCTGATCAAGAAGATCTCGGTTCTACCTCGAACACAGGAGACCTGCATCGTCGAAATTTGGGGACCTTTGCCTTCGTCGCCGATGACGATGCAGTTCCTCAAAGACACGCAGAGCCTCTACGTCGGCATGGAGTCGGGCCTTCTGCGGTGAGTCAGCCTCCGTCGCGACCGCAAAGCTTTCAGTCTTACAACTGATTTGACATCATGTCAAAAGTAAAATTGAAATAATTGCGTATTATCTAATTGTAAATTACGCATCCCGAATAACGTTACTCCGTCGTAAATTACGTGCTTTATTGTAACCATCGAGTAGCGTTAAATGCTCTGCTAAACCGCACCGTAATGCCTTCCGTCGTTTAGCATACCTGCCGTTCAGTGTTATCGTCATCGGAGCCGTCAAGCGTGCTTGAACGCTCAGGAGCCGTATTGCGGGTGGAACGAGCATCTCATCAAGTGCGCGCAGGCACCGAAGCAGAATTATCTGGCGAATCATTGGCATCAGGAGGTCACCAAGTGCCCGGTGCTCACCGATCCCGTTGACGGAGGCTGGAGCGCGTGGAGTTCTTGGTCGCCTTGCCAACACGACGCAGGAGAAATGTCGTCTGGACACGGTCACGTTCATTCGCACTCACATAACGAACACGAGGTATTTATTTTACATTTATCGCATAATTAAGAATACTTTTTTTTTTTTTTTTTTTTTTTTTTAGTGTTAAACTGGTTATTAAAAATGTTATAAAATTAAGTAAAACTTTGAGGAACTAAAGTACTTGTAAAATAAATAAATTACGGATTTTCTTTTTTTTACGTTGAATTAATAAATGCCGCTGAAAATTTGATTTGCAGAAGATCGACACGTGTCAGTGTCAAACCAGAGAATGCAATAATCCTCCGCCGCAGCACGGAGGCGAGAGTTGTACGGGCACGCATGTCAGAGTGACAAATTGTACCGTCCACGGTGGTTGGACCGCTTGGTCGGCTTGGTCGGCGTGCTCTCAGACATGCGGTTTCGCGATGAAAACCCGCCGGCGAACCTGCACAAATCCGGCGCCTGCATTCGGCGGACGCGTTTGCGTCGGGCACGATCACGACGATATCATGTGTATCGATCTACCACCCTGTCCCGCTTCCGCTAAAGCCACTCCGCCACCTCAAAGCGGTCAGTGGTCGACCTGGGGTCCGTGGCACGCATGTTCACGAGCGTGCAATGGTGGTGAGTGCTTCTAATTGCGATTCATATAGCATTCTGGACAATGCCAAGAAACGTTTGAAAGCATCTAAAAAATATTCTCAACGAAACTTGGAGAATTTCAAACGCTTGTGCGCGCTCTGGATATAGCAGAAAACTAATACTTTGTACTTTCTTAAAATAAAACTAGCAATTCTCATTTCAGGATATCGTATTAGAAAGAGAACTTGCGACGGCCCATCGCCTAAAAAGAGCAGCATCGAGTGTCCAGGATGTGATTTTCAAGTAAGTTTTGAATCACGTTTTTTTATCTTTATCAACAATTAAATAAAAATTACAGGAATTAATTAACGAGACGTTACGTGTTTTAGATTGAAGAGTGCAATACTCACGAATGTCCTGAGACAAAGAGATACTCCGGATGGACTCCTTGGCTGGCCGTGAATACTAGCATGCAAAACGGTAATACAGTTTATCTGGAGAAGCGCTTCCGATTCAGTTGTCGCGCTCAGACGGATGATCCGTCAAGCGTACGAGTGCAGCTTGCGAAAGAAGAGGAGCGTTCCTGCAGGAACGATGGATGTTTGAGAGGGAAGGACGCATACGCGGATTCCGTCAATGAGAACGGCTGGAGCGAATGGTCTTCCTGGGGCTTGTGCGACCGTCCTTGTGGAAAAGGCACTCAGCACAGGGTATATATTTGTAGCATTATTATTTCGATACAATCTTGTTCCAGAATGAGTGCAAGTTATATTTTTTACAGGTGAGGCAATGCGAATCGCCCCCTTGCGAGAGTGGTCTTACCACACAAAGTAGAGTCTGCAATTCACATCCATGTCGCGCTAACTTCGTCAATATGGCAGAAGGTCAATGGTCTTGCTGGACGGAGTGGTCCGAATGCTCGGCAACTTGCGGCGTCGGAGTGCGAACGAGGTCGAGAGAATGCCTCGGTCCGGAAAGTTGCAGCGGCCCAAGGCTAGTCCGGGAAACCTGCGAGATGCCCAGCTGCGAATCGTTGGCCGGCTGGGACACATGGTCGCATTGGACTCCTTGCGACAGCGACCATCAACAGCATCGAAAACGTACGTGTCTTCAGTTTGGACCCGATATGTGCCAAGGGCCGGCTCGAGAAACACGTGATTGCCTTTCAGATTGCATGGACAATGGTAAGTTAAAATAATTTTAAGTTGCAACATTTTTTTATAAATTTAATTTTTTTAATTTAAACAATTTAATTATAGCGAATTAATATTGTTGAACGTCACTTATATTTTTCCAGACGTAAACGCCTTACCTTCGAGCGTGGATAACTCGGGGGTCACGGTAGGCGCGGTGGTGGGCAGCTGTGTGGTCAGTTTTATCGTCGGCTTGGCTTTAACTGCAGTATTAGGCTTCTGCTATTTTAAGCGACGCAAGCCGAGTATTCCGGGAAGTCCACATTATATAAGTAAACAGAATTCTTACGTTATCGTGCCATTGAAAGAGGTAAGACTTCGAGAAAGCTTGCTCGATTGCTAACCGCGCCATTTTCGATATGAATATTTAAAGAAAGTTAATTTTTGCAGGTAAATGCGAAGCGACAGCCGAGTTTTTCAGGCAGCACCAATGGAAACGGTACTCTACGGAACAAAAATAATCCTAATGTCAACGGCCTCGGTAGTCCCAAGTTATATCCAAAGAGTCTCGATTACGAGTCTGCCACTTTAAAGCGTAACAGTCACGGCCAGCACATCCGCGCCGATCTCGATCAAGACAAGTATTACTGAACGAGTCATCTGTGCGGAAATCGGTGTTCTGGTCTTTTCAAGCACGTGATTTTTCGTGTGATTTATTATTCGTACAATGAGTCACAAGTAACGTTTCCGTACACGAACTTGAACTTATTCCATATATTTGGCAGCTGCATATAAACTTTATTAATTAATTAGTGTTTGATTGACAATAAAGTGCCAAGAAGTGTGAGAATATTAAAATACAAGGACAACTCTTGTGTTAGAGAAAGAATGTTTTTACTTAATTAAACTAGAGCATCATCTTTGATAGAAGAAACACGTTCGATGGCCTCAAGCGAACGCTTCTTTATAAGACTATACGTTTTTAGCATTAAGTGAACAACGTGTGCATTTAATAATACTGCAATTATTGATTCAATTAAATTGACGAAATTTTTCAATATCGAAAGATAAAAATTTTATATGTTTTAAAAGAAACATAACATTCTTTTTTTAGTCACCAAGTTTTAATATACATATATGAAATAATGACATTTTGTGATGTAACGTTCATAACGATATCTCGAAGAGCAAACCGTTGTTTTGAGGAAGTTTATGAGAGTTTATTTTTGTTTCTGTGTGGGTGTGTGTGTGTGTATATGTATGTGTATGTGATACAATATACAGAGTGTCCGGTCTCGCATGTCACTCTCGGAATTTGTGGACAGACAATAAAAATTTACCCACAAATTTGGGGAGTGACGTGCCAGACCGGACACTGTATATATGAGAAAAAAAAGAACCATAAAATGTGAATGGACGAAATCAAGAATCAATCCTACTTATGTTTAAATGTTATATTTTAAATCGTCTGTAAAAATAATTTGCTTTTTTGATAGGAATAAATTTTTATATTATATAGTAGCAAATAATTATTTTATATGTATATATAATAAATATAAATATTATTTGCTACTTTATATATATTTGTAAAATTGTATTCATATAAGAGGAAAATGACAAGAAGAAAAATTTACAATTCATGCTTGGGTTGACGAGGATTGATGGATTGATTTAGATATACATATATTTATGTATACATTTATATATAGTTGTATGTACATAAAAATTGCAATCATAACGTCACGAGACGCGCGTTAATCTAAAAAATTGAGGATATAAGGTCTAATCCAAGAACTGGTAATTTCTATCCGATCAATACTTACCTGTAGGACACGGCACAACCCTTCGAAAGTATCTTTAGCTACAAAAAGTCCTTTGATTAACTGTCCTGTTCTCGAAAAAAGATACAAGTTCCGAGGCTGAATAAAAGTGAGGATCTTTAGCCGTTATAGGCTAGCGTTAAACGTGGATCGCGATGACTGAAGAATTTTATTTGCACGCGAGAAGTCACAAAAGAATTTTAGATATAAATAGCTATCAGGACTCACTCAAGTCCGCTCGTTATATCTACACACTACATTAGTTGTTGGATAAATACAAAATGTATTATGTAGATTTGCGTGAAGATATTTTGGAGAGATAGTTTCTCTTTTGTTTTTATTCAAGAGAAATATTGAATTTTATATCGAGTATAACGTAGTGCCATGATACGGAGTTGTACATACATACAAAAGATCTTTTGAAACGTAGCTTTACGAATGAAATAAATGCGTATATTATTATGTAAGAAGTAAATACATCATACGATAATTGCGTTTATATTGACTCACATTGAGTCGCGCCTGCAATTACGTTTATGCATGCGACCGCTGAAATAAATCATCCATCTTCTTAACGTGTCTAAGAGAATAAAATATTTGGTTTAAATATTTGAAGAATCGCTGATGTCTTCCAGAATATAAGAGTTTATTATTAATTACGTTAATTGCGTGAGTTTATATAATTATGACATGAAAATCTAAAATAATGGTATGTAAGATAGCGTAAAATCGCAAAAAATTTTTTTTAATAACATTACAGCATTGTCAAACATCAGATAAATTGTCGAAGTCACATGTATACGTGAGTAATAAATATCGTACCCGATGCATTTATTCCCGCGTGCTTGTTTGTAATAAAGACAAGATTCGTTTTTTACGACTCCGTAAGTACTTTAAATACCAACCTTTGTGATAAACACGTATCGTCAACGCTTAACACTCACGGAGAGGATCAAGTAATTATTCCTACAAATCAGCCGCAAATTTTTCTATTTGACTGATAGCGTAATCCATGGATGATTTCGTGGGTGGCGGTTGGCAGTTTACGACCATGCGAAAGAAATTTCCAAGCTCTTTCTGCGGTAATGGCGTGTAACTAATCATAAGAGATCCGTCCAGGGTCATACGCTTTTTTATCAATGTCGTGATTTCGTATAACTTTTTCCACCAAGCTGGAGTTTCTTTCTGATTGCGCATTGTCGATGGTATGTACCTAAAAAAAAATCACCGCTGTTATAACTGCATTTCACCATTACGTGGAATTTCTTACCAAAAGCAGACGTTGCAGCATTGATAATGAGACTGTACCAATCGGAAGCCAGTAGTCTCTTTAATTCGCTTCAAGAAATATTCTGCACAGGACATCGCCTGTTCCACCGATCGCGTGAGGCCAATTTTGCCGCGAGCTTTCCACATTAGCCAAAATTTCATTGCATCAACCTTGGGAAATTTTATCAAACGTTAAAACTGATTTTCAGTCAACGAGTTTTTGTTAGAATACCCTCGCATATAATTTAAGAATCACTGTAAGTAAAATCTTGTACGGCGTCACATATCTCGTATTGTAGACTCGTCAACAAAGATTGTGAATCTGTAATTACCTTTCTGCCGCATTGCACGCTCTTATCACCCGTATCCCAGCTGACGTCGTAAAATTTGTCTTGTTGGAAAAGGTACCTCGCTTGCGCGCAATTTACTTCGTGTAGCACATTTTTACCTTTAACCAGGAACAAAGAGCATTGCAACGGCGCGCCGAGCATCTTATGCGGATTCCAGGACACCGAATTAGATCTAAACAGTACAAAATTATAAAACAAAAATTAATCAGAAAAAAGTTAATTTATTAAAAATCGAATATTTTTAGTATTCTTAATTAGAAAGGAAAACGTTTAAAATTTTTAACTGGATTTTATTGCCTTAAAATAAATGGCACAAATAACAGTTATTTAAGACGACAATTTACTTGGAAATTTTAGAAAGTTATCGTTTTCCTTTCATAAAATTATTACAATAAATAATTACGAACAATTCGATGCCCCGTAGCCTATATCGGTACTTCTCCGAGAACAATAAGGTTCCGCCAAGACAAGCCTGTAATGAATCTCTGTTCAAAATCACGCCCATTTCTTAAACCGATCACTTTTCATACTTATACGAACGTCTACGTGTAGCCAAAGCGATTCCTTCCGGCATACCGCGGCAATTTCCGGCAACGGATCGATAGCACCGAGCACCGTGGTTCCGGCGGTGGCATTCACGAAGAACGGTAGTTTTCCGTCGCTCCTCGCCTTCATTAGAAGTCTCTTCAGGTCACCCACTTTCATGCGACCAAACTCGTCGGTTTCAACCTATAACGAAAGGATGTACTCTCATGTAATTGATTGTGATCATTAACTTCAAGATCTTATTAGCATCAGAAACGTTTAATTTTTTTTTTTTTTTAATTTAACACCAGAGAACGTTTTCTTAATTTACTAAAAAATAAATATAAGAAATATTTTTTTTATTGCACGGACAACAGCTGTTGCTTGCTATTTATTAAACATTGTTTAAAATTTAACTAATAATGAAATTAATAAATATGATTAACATGCATAATATACGAAATTCGATGTCAACTTTTTCATACCTTGTAAACTTGGTCTGTGCCAAGGCCCAACCAGTTGGCACCTTTCAAGATTGAATAATGACTGTTCTCGCTAGTGAAACACGCCAAGGGTGACTTTAACGAGCAGAGCCCCGATTTTTTTACCTGCGGCATCACCTCGTGCCTGGCTAACATCATCCCGTACATATTCGCTATGCTACCACCTGGGCACATCATACCATCTCCATCTGGCATTAACGGGTAACCAACTAACTCCAGTGACTTCTGTATTACTTCTCGTTCCATTAAAGTAAATACTGGCGCAACTTCGTAAGTGTATCTAATAAAAAATATACATAATCAGTTTTTAATTATTTGTATTTTACTTTATTTAATCGCGCACACTATTGCCTACAACTGCAAAAGATTTTCCTGGAATCGTTATCCAACAAAAATTATATAACTCCTCATTTTTTTAACGGAATCAAAGTTTTCTTGGCGACGATAAGAACTTCAATATGTCGTTAATTATAATATTTATAGATCGTTCATCATCTCAGTCGCAAACTGGGTTAGCAATGGTATTTAACGCTTGCGAGACGATAACAAAATGAATATGATTAACTCTCGCACTTTCATTAAAACAGGCAATATTGTGTCTTTCAAATCAGAGATAATGCACTGCAATACTATAAATACTTCTCAGATTCTACAAACTGATTCTTACTGGCTTGTGTTTAACATATCTGTTAGCCAAGAGCCGATTAATCCGAACTCGTCGACTCCAGCATAAAGTTGATTATGAAAATGCGGGCTGGATGTTTTTACGGAGTACCGTATGGTTTGTCGTATCGCTGTCTCCACATCGCTGCTACTCGCTGGGTTGTCGTCCAAAGAAATCGGCATCTTTTTCTGTACAAAAATAACGTTAAATAAAACAATTATTATATAAATATAACAAGGAAATTCATTTAAAAAATTGATACTGTTATCGCGGTCAAAGTTCTTTAAAGAAAGCGACAGTTCGTCTGGCGCACATCCGATTACGCATTAACGTTGCAACCATTGACCCTAAACCTATATCGCGAATTTCTGCGTATCATATTAATAAATACATCACGAACAAGCATTCCACTGTGCATCGCAGAATATTTTCTCCGCCAGAATCCATTACTGTCTACGTGCACTACATTGGAAGCTGTTATAACACTCAGGTTAAAGATACACGAAATAAAATATTTGTAAGAGTTGCTGTTAGAGTTAGAGTTAGAGTTAAAGGCATTAAAAAATTAAATATTAAATCTACAAATATTTAATTCTTATGTCACTATAAATATTATTTAACGTCAGCTAGAATGAGTTAATTAATTATTAATTTAAGATACATTCATTAAACTAAGTCAATTAAATTATACAAATAATTATTAATCCTTGTCTGTAAAAAATAAAAATATAATAAGCATTATCGACTAAAGAAAATCGAGTTGTAAAATTAATCTAGAAAAAGTCACTTCAAATATTTTACAGCAAAATTAATATATTCTGTAAACGACAATCAGTATAAAAAACCAGAAAATTATTTACCTGTAAATACGCAGGATAACGAAATCGTACGACAGGTTGATCATCAGATCGATCAAACGCATGCTCTTCTTTAAGGATCTTTAAGAGATTTTCTAACAGATCGATGATGCCGTTGGTACTTGATGCTGCCATTGTGAAGAGTACACTGACCGGCCAGCCGACAAATCCATCGGCCCGCTTGCTGGGTCCCTTCCATTTCGACTTGCCAGAGGCGAATCGCTCTTTGTCGCAGTCGTCGAACACGTCTTATGTACGTAAATCTTCACGATTCCATCGTACAGATCGCGCGTGCTAATTACGCATAGAGTTCATGTTTTTAATAATGCCTGCATGCACTTTGCCTTTCCACTAGTCATATAAAAAGATAAAGTTGAATTACTGATAATCTCTCAATATCAATATTTCAAATATTTAGAACAATTACAATACATCTAAAATAATTTACAGAGGTATTTTTTGGGGGAAAAATTGTAGGAAAAAAATTGTTCCTCTGTTTGAAAAAAATTGTAGTTAAATTTAAACGCAGTTAAATATGCTAGTTCTATAAATTTAAAAAACAATATTCGTAATTTGAAAACTAATAGATGAAAACGTGCTTCTAAAATAAAAGAATGTTATAAATATTAAACATTCTTAAAACGATGTTTTATTAATTATTTTTCTTTCTTTTACATCTTACTTTAACGTTATGATTTAATATTGTAAATTGCGTTATCGTACAAATACAATGTGCAATGTGCAATTGTAAAGAAGTATGGATTAATCTCTTTCTCTACCGTAGAAGACAAAGCACAATCGACACTGAAGTGTAAAAAAAATCTTACGATGCAGGCTATTATTATAACAGTGCTCTGTTCTTCTAAAAAAAATTCAAAACCTGAGGTTCATATCTTTCACACCTGTAAGCATAAAGAAAAAATAAGACACGCGCTAATTGAGATCTTTTAAAAAAACAGTGCGGGCGTAGGGCACGCATGGTTTTTTCTAGTCAAACTAAAAATGTTAACGTTTTATCAGCTTTTACTCTACTGAATCAAATGTGATACGTACAAAAATCGTGTTTTTCCTAGCTGTTTCTGATGTGATGGATGGTGCTATAACGTCGAGAGGCAATCGTGGTATAATACCCTTCATAGATGCCCACTGACCCTCGCAGAGTTCATGAAAGGTTAAGCGCAGCAACGACTGCCCGCCCAGAATACCTGGACCCCTGCAAGTTGCACCAGCCCCAAATTCCCAAATGCTCCAATTGCCCGTCATGATTAAAACCTGTTGTATTTGCAACGGATTGGTCAAGTTTGCGAATACGGCGAATCTTTTGCGCAGCCAAGAAGCAACGTAAGAAGCACGACAATCGCAGTGCCAAGGATTTTGACTCAGTCGTACGATCTGAATCGTGGATACGGCGTCCATGCTGCCAGCTGGCAAAAAGGATAGTTCATTCGACTCCAGTTGCCTAAAAATTTTATTAAAAGAAAAATATATTTTTAAATTAAAGTTTGTCGCAACAAAAAATATTTATAAGACAAATATATTAATACATACAATTTTACTTATCCGATATCAAACGACTTTAACGATAAAAAGAGTAATATTGTATGCACTTACAATTTCCGTAAATTTGGCGTATCCTCGAAAACTCCTGACTGCAATATTCTTAGTCGATTAGATTGGAGGAAGAGAGAAGTGAGATTAAACAATCCACGTAAAACGCCTCTTACTAAGATTTCTATGCGATTACCGGAGAGAATAAGACGTTCCAAAGCTACAGAATTGTTGAATAATCCAAGTGGCAAGTATTTTATGTGATTGTGCCCTAATCGGAGTTCTCGAAGTGCTCTCATACCGTGAAAACCTTTTGCGTCAATCTATAACAAAGATCGAAATTGCTTATACAAAAAAAAATATATAATTTTTTTTTTAATCTTCTAATATAAAATATTAATATTTTTAAGAGAACATTAAAATTGTAAAACATAAATGATACTTACACGAGATATTCTATTGCTTGATAATTCCAGCATTTCCACTTGTGTCAAAGTTAGGAACAATCCTTTAGATATCTCCGTTAATCTATTGTTCCGCATGTTCAACTCTTTAAGAGATGTTAGAGCTTTGAATATATCATTGGGTAATTCTTTCAAACGATTTTCCTCAAGTGTAAGTCGTCTAAGATTAACAGTATCCCAGAAGATTGAAACGGGTAATCCAATCAATCGATTTTTACCCAGCAAGAGTTCGTCAAGATTTCCGAGACCACGAAATACACCAGAAGACAACAACGAAATGCGATTGAAAGAAAGATCTAGTAAAGCTAAGTGGCCATTACTTAAGAAAAATTCTTCCGGTAAAGTTCGCAGTTTATTCGAGGATAAATCGCTAAATAAAATTAAATAAAATTCGAATTAATTTTTTAGCAATCTCATAACAAAATTCATTCAATTATAAATCAAAAGTAATATAAAAAAATCTCAGAAGGAAAGATTTGATAGAATGCTTTCTTTCAATAAGCTGTATTAAATATAAACATTTTACGTACAGTATTCGGAGGTTTCCTAATCCAAAAAACTGATTGTGTTGCACTTCCTTCAAGAGATTATTACTCAGCCTGATATTTGCGATGCCATGCAGCGATAGGAATAACCCTGGTGCCAAATGCTCGACTAAATTGCTGCTCAGGTCTCTGTAATTCACAATTTTGTTAGCAAATGCATTTGTCGATCGTTGTATAACTTACAGATGATACAATTGCGTCATATTCCTAAACGTATCTCTGTGCAGAGCACTGAGTCGATTACTTCCGAGATCCCTGAAAACAATTAAATAGAAATATTTTAATTTTTATAATATTAATATTAAACGTAAACGTATGTTAATAAAAAAAAATTAAGATTGCTAAATAAAGAATTCTAATTAAAAATTGTAGAAAATTATAAAAATTATAGTTTTACTTTTATTTATACAATAAATTCAATTGTACTTTTTAATAGTTAGTAACATTTAATTATCTTTTCGAAAGATATCTCTCATCTGGCATACAAACAATGCTATTTTTCAACTTGCTTACAGTCTCAGCACGTTGGCAGGTACCAACTGTGTCGAGGGTAGGTCCAAGAGATTGTATCTCCAGCAGGACACCGATTTCATTTCCGGCATACACTTGCACGGCCCTTCGGCGCAGACCTCCCAGTCCTCCTCTCGCATACCGATCTGCCAGACTGCAATAACAGGTGTTCTTTATTTTTCTATTATCCATACGTAAATCGTAAAATACTTACTGGGATGCTCGACGGCTCGCAATCTACGTTCGAAGCTGGACAATCGATTCTCCATCTCCTCCAAAATCGACATCGGCTCTTCAGCAGGCGTCGACATATATTCCGTATCTGCTTATCAAGTTATCTAATAGTTTAATTTCCATCTAACATTCTAACTTCATGTGCAATTATTTGCTAAGTATTGAACAGACAGCCTCATCTGCAATTGAGGCTGCCAGATTTAATCGTCAACGATTACGTAATTCGCTCAGGTAATTTATTATATTATAATATTATAATAATTACCTGCGGAGGTCCGTGTGCTCGCAGCGCAAATGTGCGAGACAAAAGAGTACGCGCTGGTTTCGCATAACAAAAGAAAGACAATTGCACAGTAAATCTTGGAATAGGTCGTGTCACGGGTAGCTCGGATCGGACGACACATCGTGAACGGGATAAAGTGCGCCGGACTGAGGATGCGGTCGACCGTCCTTTATTGCACACGGTCGCATCCTCATTATCTTGGCCGTTGATTTGGAAGGTAAACTTATTATAACGAAGATTGACGGACAATGGCCCCACGCGTACAGATTATTGTCGCGGATTGTCCACGCTGGAGATTAAGATCGAGATAAAAATTTGACGAGGCAGTTCGTTAAATCAAACATTAGTTTTCTTCCCCTTCTAGTCAAACTCCAACTGTCTGCAAAATTCATAAAGAATTGGGTTAGTGTGTAAAGTTAGTAAATGCTACTAATAAATATAATTACTGTTGATTTCTTTTTTTTTTTTCTCGATTTAATGTACATCCATAAATGTAACGATATACGACGCAATCTTCTCTTCTTACTATCTATAATTATAACTTCTATAATTGTGTACTCTCGCTATTATTATGTCTATAATGTGCAGGTTAAGCAGGCAACGTTCATTAAGAGTAAATAAATTCGATCGATTAAGCTTAAATTGAGATATACTACTGAAAAATATGACGTCTGACTCGGTAGACTCATCACTACCTCGATTTAATGGTGTCGGCTTGTAGCAGATTTTCTTGGAACTAAAATGAGATTGAGTTGCATATCAACCGGTAATAATGGAAATGGTATACCAATTATTATAATTAATTATTAATTACAAACAATTAAAAAATAAAAAACGTTTCTGTAATTTATATTTAAATGGTAATTCTATTAAAATTTTATTAAAATTTATTCTATTAAAATTTGATTAAAGCAAATGCAAAGCAATAGTGAAATAATTAAATTTGTAAATAAATTATCTTATTGTTAGACATATTATTTCCCATAATATAAACATTTTTTTTTTTTTTACAATCTTACATAACAATATGTAGTAATGTACAAAGATACAATTGTATAACTCGCTGTCTTTGTGTAAGAAATTATTTTTTCGTAACTTTCAATACATAAATAACGATAAAAATTGTTCATTGCGATTTTTCTGTCTTTAATCTATAATCTATACATCGCGAGATACTCTTTTATTGTTGTATTATCTGCTGATCCACTGCAGCAGATTTTTTTTTACTATGCTTGTTTTGATTTCTTACTTTTTTCGACTCTTCCGCATTTTCGAGATCAACTCTAGTTCTCGAACGAACACCAGGTCCCCAATTAACAGTAGGATTCTGTTGAAAGCGAGACAAATGCTTTTGCCGAGAAATCGGATTGGCGAGATCGTGCATAGCAAACGAGATATTCGTCGTAGACGCTGTATTCAATATTCGTATAGCTGGGCTATTCTCAGCTAGTTTCTTTTGCCTTACAGGATGCTCCTTTTCCCACGCTCGTACAATATCCCATATAACATTATTCGGCGCATCCGATTTAATAGACACCTTACTTGCGTGCGAGTATGACACTTTGTATCCTGCATTTAGTAACGCCGATCTAAACATTAACATCGGTGGAACGCAACATTTAACTATAGACATTAAACGATCTAAATTATAATATAAAACATTGTCCAGTTCCTCATATATTACGGTTAAAACGCCTTCTAATCTTTTCGATGTACCCAACTCCATGCTGCTCAAATTGTATAATAATTGTGACACAAAATCACGATCGTGCAGACGGCCTAGCCATATCGGACCTCCCATATGTTGTTGGTGTTGACAATATTTGCATTGCTGATCTATTACAGGTGCACTCGGTAATTTATAATTATTATTAGAATTACTATTAACATCCTTTCTTATTACTAACGGTTGAACCTGCATGCTCTCACATCCGGTACATTGATACAGCATTCCTATCTTACTTGAATTACTTTTACATTTGTTGTGGCTTGTGAAAATTCTTACAAAAACTCTTATATAAAAATCGACACTTACCGACAGTAACGGTTCTATATATCGACCATAACGTCCTGCATGGGAAGCAATACATTGCAATAATATCCTTAATGCTATTTCATGGCAAGATTTAGACTTAATAGATATTGCTCCATATTTGTAATAACAAGTTTCTGGAACATTGCCGGCTAAGACAGCCATATCGGTAGCAGTAACAAGAAGTATGCCTCCATCAGACACACACTGTACTGCACTGTCCAGATACATTGATGGACAACCATATGGATCTAAGTCAACTGCATCAAAGCGTTTTTGTCTGTGTTGGTACATTAACAGTGTTGCATCCTCGTGGTAAGGAGTCACCAAATTCTCAACTCCATTGTGTAAAATGTTCTGTCTGATGCTTTCCACAGCCTTTGCAGAAATGTCATTGGCAACAATTTGTTGGACACCTTCTACTTCTTTTGCATACCGTATACTACGCAGACCAGTTGCAGATAAAGCTTCTAATATAGTGATTTTCTTCTGGTCTTGTGCATCATGTGTCATACTATCTTTAAGTCCTTCCTCTAGATTATGTTTCTGCAATATCTTTTTATCATAATTATTCTGTTGAAATACAGTTAATACAGCTATACTAAGATCCCTATTAAATTCTTGAACTGGATTATAAAACACCCTTTCATTCGTGACTAAAATCTGTGCCTTTCCTTCCGTTATAGTGCGAATTTTTTCCAGCTTCGGTTTTTTTGTACATTGCTCGTTGTCCATACTTACATACGCAATACTAAAATATAAACGAATATTTTATATATAGATCGAATTGTACATAGAAATAAATAAAATTAAAAATAATATATGTAATATATTATTAATAAATTATAATATAAAATCATATTAAAATTATAAAAACTTACAATACGTAAAAATACTCGATGCTATATTTGCAAGTTTTCTTGTTTTATTTGCCCAAAAATTAATATAATAACAGAAAAATTTGTGCTGCTCCAACAACAAGAAAACTTATGACAATAAAGAGTTAACTCGTCGACTTCTTTTGACAATTAAAAGAACTTGTAAAACTTTCTTGCTCCTTGCTCCGTGCTCCTGAATATCAGATGTTCTCTCGTTCGGCACAATGCGTAGACATACTATACGTTATACTATAGCGAAAATACATACTATATATTATACTGTATCGTAGACTCGATCGCAATAGTGACCATTTATAACGAGAGATGTCACCCGTTTACAAGAACATGTAAGGATAAGTTCGCGTCAAACACCTGTTGTGTCAAATCGCGTCAAGCTTCAACATCTCAAGAGACAGACGTAATTAACGTAAATTTAATTACAAATCTAACCATGGTAATTACATACGTTACAAAATTATGTATAATAATTCCGTAATTCATTTGTAATACCATTAATGTCGATTCTGGGACTTGATCTACTTTCGTTGTATCTCCGTTTCTTTGGTTCTTTTTTTTTTGCACGACTTATTCATTTAGTTTGCACTTATTTTATATTTTATTCGATATGTGAATGTTGCAGGCACGTTACTTCAGAGAAGAGGACATAGATGGTACGTTGGAAACACTACAGGATTATTTTTTACTTGCAAAAATTAAACGAGAAAATAATTATTTCTTTTTTTTTTTTTTTTTTAATTGTTTAGAGTTCAGAGAGTGTTTCTACCTGTTTGCTCGAAGCGGTCAGATTCGCACACTTGACGAGCTCACTATTATCATGAGGTCCCTGGGATTAAGCCCAACAATTGCAGAATTAAACAAGTACATGAAAGACAAGGGTAATTAATATAATCTTTAGAAAACTTTGTTACCAGAGAATAAAAGAATATATGATCTTTACATTGATTTCAGGTGGAAAAATGTCCTTTGCCGATTTTTTAGAAGTTATGCATCTTCAAACCCGAGCAGAGGATTTACCGAAAGAAGTAATCAAAGCTTTTCAAGCTGCAGATACTTCTCACAGTGGCACTATACCAGCACGGCAGCTGGCTCATATGTTACTTCATTGGGGAGAGCAATTGAGTAGCAAAGAAGGTAAAATAAATAGTATTTAATATTAATTAATTATAGGTTTCATTTGGCTTATTGTTTTTCATTGCAGTGGAGCAAATTTTCCGTGAGGCTAACGTGTCCCTCAATGGACATGTAAAGTACGAAGATTTTGTGAAAATCGCGTGTGCACCTGTACCTGATTATTATTAAGTAATTTTTATATTAATATATACGCTGCATACTTTATACTCTTATATAATTCTAATTAATGAGCGGTAAAGAAAAATCTAATTTATTATAAAAGAAGTTCTAACTTACAAATTATGGATCATGGGATTTTTTTATTATTAAATAAATTAAGTCTAATTTATTAATTATTCCCATTAAATTGTAAATCATATTATTGAAATTTTCTATTAGTGACATCGATCTTTCAATCTATTTTCTTTCTCGAGTTTTCGGAGTTTTAGGAAAAACTCCAAGAACTCGAGTATATACTATATTATATTATACTACGGATTATTTCGATCGTCGCGCGATCTATTGGCACATGGCCGTAATCGCCGTAATATTCTTTTGCGTAGTGCTGTCACTCCCAAAGCCAGGTTAGGCCGCCATAAAACCAAAGAAGAAAAAGTTTTCAGTTCAGCGCTGTTTATGTTATGTATGTTAATATCTGTCGTCGCTTAATTAAATTTTGTCGCTGGCCGTATCGAGCTCATTGGTCCACAGCACAGTGGTCTAAGCTCGGGTGCCATTAACCGACATTAGGGTTAGCTATCTGACTGCGGAACTCTGACATTCCCAACGCAGTTTTGCATCTCGGGAACCGCGGTAAAGATGACGTCCTGTTTCGAGAACATACAGGTACCATCCTGCGTTTGGTTTGAGGGCGGCGAGAAGAGGAACGCGTTAGTCTCGATACTAGCAGGCACACTGGTAAAAATCTACCCAGTTTTCCTACCGCATTTTAAACAAAACATTTATCATTTTCTCACGAGCGAATCGTCTTTACGATCTTGGCACGCTACCTTCCCTTTCGCTTTACTTTTTTTTTTATCAAGCTGTCTAATTTTCAAGCCGTGATACGATAGCCTTAGATGTATACATATATATATATATATATGTATATGCAATCAATTAAAAAATAATTTAACACTAGTAAATTTCGATTTTTAATTTCTATACTTTTAATATCTGTACATACAAGTAACGACAAAAATCTATCACGTTATGTTATGTTGTACTATATAGATAATAATAGCATAAAAAATTTTTTGTTATTATTTTTTTAATGCATTGATTTAATTCATTAAAAAAATTTTTTTTTATTTCTTTTATGTTTCTGTCCTTTTACAATACATAAAGTACTTACCAAAACTCTGTTCCAGTTCTTTTTAGGATGGTGGTTTATAATAGATGCACATGCAAAATATCCAGATGATATGGCAAATGCATACCATGTCTGTGGAGTATTTGGTACCATATCACTCTTTATGTAAGTAATGTGAATGATATCATATTACAATCAAACCCTTTAATACAATTGCATTAATTTTAAACAATAATTTGATATATTTATAATAGGGTCAATTCAGTAACAAATGCACAGATAAGAGGAGAAGCTTACAATGGTGGTTGTTTGGGAGCAAGGGGTGCTAGAAGCTGGCTATTTATTGGATTTGTTATGGGATTTGCAGCTGTAATAGCAGCCTGTTGGATCTTGTTTGCTAACTTTGTAGCAGCAGGTACATACAATATTATAAATCATATTTATAAAATTATAAAAGTATACATTATATTATATTTTTACTTGATAATTGTATTTTCTTTTTTCTTTTTTATTTTCTCGGTTATATTTATTATTACAGGGGCACCACATCACTGGCCAGGTATAGGATTATTTTTGCAGAACATATTTATCTTTTTGGGCTCGCTCACGTATAAGTTTGGCCGATCTGAGGATCAGTGGGGTTAATGTGCATCACTGGTGAAAAATACTTTAATTATCACATAATTAAGTCAAGCGAAAAGCTGAACCGAACAAGCTCGCAATGTCAATATATCCACACATTACGAGCACAAAATTCAATTTTAATCATACCAATTATATATATTTCCGTGACACGATACTTATTTATATCCTCCAGAGTCATGGAGACAAATAGCAATTACAAGAATGTGTTAAAGATAAGAATTAGATTATCGATTTTTGTGTGATAGAATGACATTACTTTACTAGATACTACTTATGCTATGCTAACAATTCTTGATCTGCATTTCTGAAACTCCGAACACAAATACTTTTCTCATTGTTTTGTTGATATTGTACATTTGATACTTTTACAAAAAAAAAAGAAAAAAAAAAGATAATCACTAGCGTATAATACTGAAGTTAAATAAATGAATAATGTTCCAAGAAAAGGTAAATATTTTAATCTTCCCTGAGTAAAAAAAAATTAATATTAATTATTTTTAATTATTCTTCGCTATAAGTAAAACGGAGAATCTTTACTGAAAGAAAAAGAACTAAAAATTCATATAACTTTATGTTCATGCATAAGAAATACGATTAGTTCGATTTCTTATGTATTTACTGCATAACAAAATTGGATCGATCGTATTCTTTATGCATACGCGTTATGCGTTATACGAAAGTGCGTGCTCTCGGTTTAAGAGGAAGCTAAACCTTCCTGTTTTACCACGCAACTAGACCGCACCCACGAACATTTATCCAAGGGCGGGCGGAGGGGTAGGTTCTCCAACTTCTCTTACGTATCACGGTGTGGCGTTTCGGCTCTGCATTGCGGGCGTATAGTCTGGTATCATCCCGGCCACCCCGTCGTCATACCTTGTTGTTACCGTGGCCATTGTTACCATCACCGCCATCGAATCAATTACAGACAGTAGTCTCAATAAAAAATTCGCTAAAATTCGTAGTGAAGACAAAGTAACAATAAATCTAAATACAGAGAATCGTGCAAGACTCAATGATCCAATCGCTTACTCGGAACAAATAGTGTAACTTTTTGTTAGAACGGTAAGTCGTCTTTTTTATCTCTGCAAATAAAATTGAAAGCACGAATGGACACGACAGTCTTAAAAAAATTTCATTCTATTTAATCGAGATCTTTACGTTCGATTTGGTTGTTGAGAATTTTTTCTAGACAATTACATTTTCCTTAAAACAACGAATTCGAAACCTTGCATGACCGAATATTATATTAAATATGATAATTTTTAAATACATATAAATATATAAAATAATTTTTATCATTGCCATTTTAATAACAAAATTGAAAATAATTTAGCTACGATTTGTTAAATCGAAAAAAACTGTTAATAATTAAATTATTGCATTTTATATTATATATAAAAGTGGATTAATATAATGTTACATTAATCGAAAGTTAGTAAAAAATTAACTTACATGCATACAAATTAATAGAAAATTAATTAATAATGTCTTCTTTTAAAATATATCTTATTATTACGATTAATTTTCAGTACTACAAGTTAAATTTGCAGCTTATCTAAATATCATGTGGAATAGAAAAGATATGGCTGCTATAATTTTTCTCTTAGGATGGCTATGCATCTGTACTCATGCAGGTATGTGCTTTTGTAGATGTACAAAATTAATAAAAAAGAAAAATATAATTAGGTAAGAAGTCTACTATCTACTATCTAGTCTACTATCAATTGATCAACAAATAAATAAAATTATTGTATTTTTTAACATTATAATTAATATTTAAATTATGTTACTTTATTTTTTTTTTTTTTATTAAAAAAACAACTAAAAATAAAAAGATTAAAATTTGTTTTTATTACATATATATATATCTCTCTTTCTCTCCCCATCTTGTATACTATAAAATAGAAAGTAATACCTATGGAATAAATAACAAGAAAACTTGTCGATTGTCAGCAATTAATACGGAAGTAATATCCACTGAAACTGAAGCGGAAATTATTCTTGAGCGAGCGGCTACGTGGTTGTGGAGTCAACAGGATAAGGACGCTGGTTGGGGTAACGATACACATCGAGTACTTTTGGTTCTTCGTTTAGCTAATCTTTCTCGTGATGACAATATCGCGCCGTCACCGTCTCTTGAATTACAACTCATTGCTAAGCAAATGGAACTAGAAATCGTACTTTTACTCTGGAGGTATAATAATATTAATTTAATTTAATTTTTATATCTTTCTTTTTGGTTCTAAAAATTAATAAAAGATTAACAGCAAATTATAGCAAAACTAAATTTAATCCACATTGCTGAAAATAAAGATTAGTAAATAGAAAATGCATGCATTTTTTTTTTTAATTGTCACATTTTTATATAAATTATTTATTATTACTTATGTTTACAGACATCGAGAGATTGGATTTTCTCCGGTGCAACTAGCACGTTATACTTTGGCTTTAAATGCAATGTGTATGGATCCAAGACAATTTCACGGCCACGATCTAATTGGTACTTTGCAACATCATGAACCACTATCCGATTATGATTTTGCATTAACTATGCTCGCAGCATGTAGCGCACAAGCGCATGTACGCAAACGGC
Source organism: Cardiocondyla obscurior (assembly GCF_019399895.1). NCBI lineage: Eukaryota > Metazoa > Arthropoda > Insecta > Hymenoptera > Formicidae > Cardiocondyla > Cardiocondyla obscurior. Next base: position 500,386 of record NC_091864.1, read on the forward strand.
AAATGCGGCGTCTCTTGGATATCGCGAATGCTGCACAAGACCATAACGTTGGTGAGTTGTTTTGCATTCTGTGTTTAATGGAATATTTTATTTTAATTTTTTTTTTTTGTTGCTTATATTTTTTTACGATACTCTAAATTTTTATCAATAATTAAAAATTTTTAGATACTATCGCAATGTTAATTCTGGCATTGAGGTGCATCGTTCAGGATCATCGACATCGCAATCTTCATCACATCGTTCGTAAACCATCGATGGAGTTAGCACGACAGCAAAGGCACGACGGTAGTTTCGGTGATCTACGCAATACCGTTTTAGTGATGCAAGCATTAGAGGAAGTCGAAAATGAACCAGGAGATAACTGGAATAGAACCGCGGCTTTAAGCTGGTTAATTAATCAGCAACGACCGGATGGTTCGTTTCACGGTAACGTTCACACCACAGCCGAAGCGATGTTAGGCATCGCGCCTCGTGGATTGACCAGTATTCGAACACTTGACTGTGGACAAAGTTTATCGGAGAGTTCGATACCACATCTAACTACAAATAATAGTAAACATTTATTTTTACTAATCAAATTTTTTTAACAATAAGAACTGCAAAAAATAATTTTTTTTTTTATTTTTTTTATAGTAAAACATCTTATTTAAGTAATATATCAATCAATTTACTGCCGTGATATAGATAAAACAAAGTAATTATCCCTTAATTTTATAAGTTGCAGATATTGGGACATCTGACAATCATAACGAAACTATTTTATCACCAGAAATGTCCGGAAATAACATAAGCAATACAGATACAACGCTCAATATTGGTACTGTTGCGCCGACGCTTGTCAACGTTTCTTATACTCTGTGGGTCGGCAGTAACGTAAATGAAACATACAATCTGATGGTGACTGTCCCTAAGAATGAAACTTTCTACAATGTGATGTTATTGGCAGCAAGCATATCGCCTCATTTTCAATTTTCGGCGTCTGAATGGCCTAATGGTCATTACGTTCATACATTGGCGGGTTATAAAGAAGAACCGATGTCTTATCATTACTGGCTACTTTACAGACTGCCTTCTAAGCCGGAACCATCCTCACCGCCAGGAAATCAATTAGTTGCTCCTGGAGGTATGAATCTTAGTACCATTCACTTTTTTACTTACTTAAAAATGTTTACATGTACATCACAGCATATACATTTTATTGCAAAACGAATTGTAAAAATAAAAAGAGCACGATATATACGCACGTATATTCAACGATAGATATCAATTAATAAATTAATTTTTTAATTATTTCTTTATATTTACAGGTGTTGATAACTTGCAGATTAGTGAAGGAGAACATTATCTTTTTTGGTATAAGAAGTTATGAAATGGCTAAAGGAATATAGAGAATAAAACTCGTAAGGAAAGAGAAATATTCCGAAGGCAAAATAACATGAATGTACAATTATATGAATAAGAGAAAAAGAGAAGTAGAAGAAACCCAGACAGCACAAAATATTCTTAAGACATCCATAAAATATATCTGGCTATTTTAGGGCATTTTTAGCAATATAATTGTTATAAAATATCGTTTTATTGCAAATTTGAAATAAAATTATATAATCGCAATATAAATAAGATATAACATTCATAATGTTTTGTGTTTGTTGGAATTCTCTTAGTAAATTCGAGATATCTTGCGGATGTCTTAAGATATATATACTTGTACTATCTGAATTATTGAATTAATTTATCCATTTAGCCACTCAATTCTGATTTATTTTGCTGTAAAGCCAAATTTTTGGGGTATAAGTGAGTTCTCTAGCATTTTATTTTGATTTTTCTTTTAACATAAATAAGATTAATCTAGTCATTAGTGTAAATACCCCTCTAAGTCCAATTTTTTGTAGTGAATCAGGATTGTGCGACTGGATGTAAAAGTCGCTTTATATGGAGCTTATTTGCTTAAGCATAATTTTCACCAATTGATGTCATATATATTATTTAAAAACTAGTTTTCGTTAATATTCAAATAAAACAATACGACTGGATGACACAGATTATGCTTACGCTAGTTATGTTGTATGTAAAAGCAGCTTGAATAAGTAATGCCGACCATTTCAACTAAGTTCCGATTAAATTAATTAATAATTAAGTTTTGCAATAAAGATAAAAACTATAACGATGCATTATATATAGCCAGCAGAAATGTCATTTAATAGCATCGAAAGTTATTCGTCGATCAGTTTAATCGGAATTTGATCGAAGTGGGCTACGTTTTATGTATAACGGGGCAATAACCCAATAAAAATGAGAATTAATTAATCGAATAGACATCAATTCGATATATATATATATATATTTTTTTTTTTTTTGTTTTAATAAAGTTTAAATTAATAGGTGCTTGATTGAAGTGGTCCTTAAACGAATAACTAAGAATGAGAGAGATTTTAAAACTCTAAAGCGAGTATTAGTAATCACTGCCACGTATGCCGCTATTGTTAACACGAAAAGAATTACTTTATTGCATTAATTCTAAAGTTAGAAAGATTATAAAAGACAGACGATATAGATATAAGAATTTATAGTTACTTTTTTTTTATTTATTTAATTATGTTGTACCGTGAGACTCTGTATATGTAGATGTATTGTTTTATATATAATTTTGTACTGTCGTCGAAATAATCTATATAAACATATATGTAAATTGCTTATACATATTTATTAATGTGTTATATCTAATATATCTAATATATCTAAACAAATTTGGTAATGCATGTGTCAGAAAGTTAATATACTTTCATGTATGCAATAATATATATGAAGTAGCTTTTTGGTGTGTAAGATAGCCAGTTTAAACACACACGCACACATACACGCAGCGCAGCATAAAATATTCAACGATCCATTCGACAACGTGTGTTGAATGCAATGATTAGAATTAAGGCTTAATTAATAATAAACGTATGGTAAATTGTTTCTTTTTCATGGTATTTAATTTTACATCACCTCTTTTTCGTCTAGTAAGTATATTTTAATTTAGCAATTTGAGTGTATGTGTAGTATGTGTCAACATATATTATATTGAGTGCGATCGGCGCAACTCAGTAAACTCACCTAGCCAATGCTCCCATTGGTTGAATCGTTTGCGTGCAGCAGCCATTCAACTTGTCTCTCTTCTGTAAGAACCAGAGAGAAGTTAGAACATACTTCGCAAATATCGAAATCCATGACTTGTATTTAACAGGAACATAACCTCTCAAGGTTCGCTTGAATGTATAGTTTGTTAACTTCAAGATTTAACTTCGAGAATAATTGAAAGTGTGGTGTACGATAAATAAAAAAATTTATTTAAAAACAAGATGCCAGACCATTTAGGAGAAGATATGCGAAAGGTGAAGAATGAGGAAGAGAAGGAAGAGAAAGAGATAAAATGTAAATTCTGTTTTAACATTACTTTCTTTGTTATGTACTTTATCGTGATACTTATTAGTTAAAAATTTATTTTTTACATTTTTAGCACTGGATGAAGGCGACATTGCCTTATTAAAGACTTATGTAAGTTGATTATTTTTAAATGATATAATTATCGTTAGTAAAAAATTAATTTGAGAAATTTTTATAATTGTTTTTTTAAGGGCCAAGGGCAATATACAAAGAGTATTAAAACTGTTGAAGAAGATATTCAAATGATTATCAAACGTGTAAATGAGTTAACTGGAATTAAAGAGTCAGATACTGGTCTAGCACCACCAGCACTTTGGGACTTGGCAGCTGATAAACAAACTTTGCAAAATGAGCAACCTTTACAAGTGGCACGTTGTACCAAAATCATAAATGCTGATTCTGACGATCCAAAATATATAATAAATGTTAAGCAGTTTGCAAAATTTGTGGTTGACTTAGCAGATTCTGTAGCACCAACAGATATAGAAGAAGGAATGAGGGTAGGAGTGGATCGTAACAAATATCAAATTCATATTCCACTGCCATCTAAAATTGATCCTACTGTAACAATGATGCAAGTGGAAGAAAAACCTGATGTTACTTATAGTGATGTTGGTGGCTGCAAAGAGCAAATTGAGAAACTGAGAGAAGTTGTTGAAACACCATTATTACATGTTGGTTTATATATATATTATTTTAATATCAATTTATTTATGAAAAATAGAAAAAATAATATGGATTAATTGCAGCCAGAAAAATTCGTCAATCTGGGTATTGAGCCACCAAAGGGTGTTTTGCTATTTGGACCTCCAGGCACAGGAAAAACCTTATGTGCTAGAGCAGTGGCTAATAGAACAGATGCTTGTTTTATTCGTGTCATTGGTTCAGAATTAGTTCAGAAATATGTTGGCGAGGTACGTCAAATGCTGTATAAATATTACTTCTACTAATATAAATTAAATTTAATAACTTTAATTTTAGTTTAATTTACTTTTAATTAAAAACATTTTTTTTATACTTGAAACTGAAAGAGATAGAAAATAAATCGAAGTTAATTTACATTAAAAATGACGAAAAGAAAAATTTGTATATATTACATGTATAATTTTTTTTTATTCTTTGCAGGGTGCTAGAATGGTAAGAGAATTATTCGAGATGGCACGAAGTAAAAAAGCATGTTTAATATTTTTCGATGAAATTGATGCTATTGGTGGTGCTCGTTTCGATGACGGTGCTGGGGGCGATAACGAAGTTCAACGTACAATGCTGGAGTTAATAAATCAATTAGACGGGTAAGTTGCATATTTATTAAAAAAAAAAAAAAAAGTTTTATGATTTAATTGCAAATAAATTTTTTAGATTTGACCCACGCGGCAATATAAAGGTTTTAATGGCAACGAATAGGCCGGATACTTTGGATCCTGCATTGATGCGACCGGGTCGTTTAGATAGAAAGATAGAATTTGGATTACCAGATCTCGAAGGACGAACACACATTTTCAAAATTCATGCGCGCTCGATGAGTGTCGAAAGAGACATCAGATTCGAATTGCTTGCTCGTTTATGCCCTAACAGCACGGGTGCTGAAATACGATCAGTTTGTACCGAAGCTGGTATGTTCGCAATTCGTGCTCGGCGTAAGGTTGCCACAGAAAAAGATTTCCTTGAAGCAGTTAACAAAGTTATTAAGTCATACGCCAAGTTTTCCGCAACACCAAAATACATGACTTATAATTAAAATGCATATGTAATCCATTAAATTTTCCAATGTGTTAGTATCAGAATACATGAACCTTATAATAATTTCTATTGTCATATCTATTAAATAAAAATAAAAAATACTCATAATTTGTTATTTTTTTATAGTTTTTCGAATCTTAACTTTATAGGTCCATCGGGTTTATTAATTAGTAATGAAATTGAATCAAGGGATTTTCCATACCATGTAAATCGTAAGTTTCTACAAATCTGCAAAAGAAAAAAAAAATTATTGAAACATAATAACGTGATTAAAAAATAATACTAAGGCTGCTTTCTTTTTAAGGAATAATCTACAATTTTTAAAGCAGTTTAAATAATTTTTAAAAACATACCCGAAGTAAGATAACTTGTAAGTTTTGTTCAGCAAATCGTCTTGCGATGCACGATCGAGGACCATGTCCAAAAGGTAGTACAATATACGGATTGACAGACTTTTCTTTCAACTTTTTTACTTCGTCGTTATTATCGCGCAACCATCTTTCTGGTCTGAATGTGTTTGGTTCATCGAAATATTCAGAAAGTCGACAAATTACTTGATTCTGAGTAACGACTACAGTCTGTAAATTAATAAATTTAGTTTACTCTACCGTTAAAGCTAAATTATTACAAATAAAAATATATTACTCCTTTAGGAACGCGATATCCGTTCAAAACTACATCAGTTTGCAGGATACGACCTATGCCTACAGAGATAGGATTTAGCCTGAATGTTTCTTTTATTACGGCTTTGGTATACGTAGCATTTCTTAAAATTTCTGTCGTGATCGGAGACGTAGGATCCGTTAATAATGTCACAGCTTCTGATCTTAGCTTTTCTTGAACAGCAGGATTTTTTGCAAGATGATACAGAGCGAATGACAAGGTATATGTTGTCTGAAATAATATACAGTATATTTAATTAAAAGTAAACATTTTTTTTTTAATTATAATAGCTGAAAACTTACGGTATCTATTCCACCTAGTAGCATATCGCACGCCATACCTACAATATCTTTAATATCTAAAGCCTCATTTTTCAAATATTCTTTGAGAAGAGATTGTTTTTCAAGTGTCAATACATCTCGCTTTCTCTGAGTAACCATTTGTAACGCTACTCTGAAATATTCCCATATTCAAAACAGTTATAAATTATGGCAGAATTATGTAGATTTTAACAAAGATTCGAATTATTATCGTGAGTATTTTATGGTAAATTATGCGAAGATTTTTTGCGACATAAAAGAGACATTCATTTACTTGAAAACAACCAATAAATTAAAATACCTTATTAATTATAGTAATCGCTTTTTTGTTTATTTTTATTAATCAATTTTTAAATCTCTGATAAAATAAAAAAAGCAATCCAAGGTTGTGGCAATTCGATTGTATGTTTGTACTATTTTAATTAATAATTAACAATTGTACACTTACTCCTCCATGTAATTCTGTGCCTTGCGTAATTTTCGGTATAATGGTGTTTCGAAAAATCGCCAAAACATTGGACCATTGTCCAGCTTCAAGATTGCGGTATTTGTCAAAAATGCTGCTTTAATCAATTTTGAACTTCGAGATTGTGGATGCCTTTCTTCTTTCGATAGACTTTGCATTTTTACATCGAAAGTCACAAGACAAGTCACTGAAAATTAATGTTTTTTTTTGTTTGTTATTAATATTAGTATTTTATTCTGCTAAAACTGGTAATGCAGATTAAAAAAAAAAAAATAGTTTGGATAAAAATATTACGTTCAAGGAAAAGACGCGAGAACAAAGGTAGAAAATCGTCAGGGTTTTCGTGAGAACAAAGCTGTACGAATTCTTGAATAACAATGTCGGTGGGCTCCAGGTAGCCGGCAATATTGTAGGGTTTACTAAGAACCTTTTGAAATTCTCGACGTAATCTCCACCACTCGGTACCATTGCTAAATAAAATTTCAATTAATTTTTGTTATTTATTTATTAATAACAAATTTTTTAGCCTCATTTTATGAGCAATTTTTATAAATATAGTAGTACGTTTTATAATATAAAATTTTATAAAATCCTTACGTAGGTAAAAGACCTCCATTGTTATAAATGTTACTCCTGTCTTTTCGATATTTGAGAAGAGCTAAATGCGATCTTCTCTCTGGATGCAGGCCCACTTCAGCTTTGAAAATTTCCGTGATATCTTCCGGTCTGAAGACCCAGACCACTGTTTGACCTGGTACTATTTCCTCGCGAACTAAAGGTCCATACTGCTTTTTTTTCAATAAGCCATTGTTATGTAGCTTTTTGAAATTATATTCACCTACATTGCGTTGATATATATATATATCGTATATTGGTTCAAATTAATTCAGCACTTAAAAGAAAATTAATTAAAAATATATTTAAAATACGCAAAGCTTAGTAAACTTTTATTATATTATAATTAATAATATAAAGTCGTTTTAATTTATTATTAAAATGCATATTAGTCTCTTACCAATGAAAGGTAGATATTTGTATAACGTTCCAATAACAGGTAAGGATCTTGGTCCTGGAATGTCCTCAAAAGGCCTGGGTTTAGTGCTGTTAACACGACACGAATTAATCAAGCACAATCGAGCACATATATTCTTTATTGTCTGTACTTCTCCACATAATTTTACTCGCGTGAACATTATTATGATATTTTATCACGTGTATATAATTTGCATTAAATATTCTCCGTTGATTTATAGTCTTTATGTAAGTATTCCGTAAATAGAGCCTATCAGAGAAACAGGTTTTAGAATCCGTGCAGGTCACTTGAGATCTCGAACAATTTTAAACCTCTCAGTCTCCTGAACCCCGCCTTCCTTGCGAGCTATTTGATATTCTCGTTCTGAACCGTTGGCATGAATTTGATGCTGAGCAGATAACGTCCCGACAACGCCACATAAAATTGTTTTTTAAAAAACATGAGCTGACAAACGTCATTAACTGTTAATGGCGATTTAGTTAATATTTTCAAGATCTGTCTGACGTAATATTATCACAATGTAACATCATATTATATTTAATGCATATTATATTAGGTACCTGTCTGTAATATTTAAAATATCGTTAAAATCTGCAAAGAAAAATGTACGGATTTTACAATTAAATTGCGAAAGAAAATAAAAAATATGTATATTATACATAAAACTGCAAGAAAAAAAAATTGTATTATGTTAAACATTCAATTATAATAAAAAAAAAATTTTTTTAAGAAGTTGGTACAACAGAAAGTCCGTTTTTTCTACATAAGATAAATAAAAAACATATTTTTACATACATTACACTTACTGTAAATTCAATATTTATTAATGATAAAAATGATGTTATGTTGAACAAAAGAGTAAAAATTTCATAGATTTTAATATTAATATCAACTACGTAATACTTAGATGCAATACCGTTGTGTAATATCGACGATTAATTTAAAAACATTTTTTAATATTGTAACCTTGACATTTCTGTCTTAAAGTTGCTGTAATAATTTAATACCAAACCTTTAACAAAACGACAAATAAACGCTATTATCCGCAGATACAACAGTTAATAAAAAATTGTAATATTAATTTTTTAAATTCGTTAGTTAAATAGTACAATATATAAAACAATTTATTTACTTAAATAAATTAGTTTTATTTTAATTTTTTTTTCCATAATAATTTTAGTTTTATAAGCAGATAAATACATATAATTAAAAAAAAATTTATACAATAAAAAAAAAAAATTGTATATTATCTAGTCTATTTATCTGCTTCCTTCTTTTTTTTTCTTCTATTCCATTTTTTTCTCTTTTTTCCCTTCTCTTGCTTATTCATCTCCCCTTCCACAATTTTTATTTTCTGTCAATAACTGTATATAGAGACTGTAATCGAAAAACCTCTAGCAGACTCCATCAAACAGTTCTTTATTTCACGTTAAGTTTTAATTCTTTTTGTACTATAAAAGGTTTCAGTCAACACAGTAGTATACTATTTCAGTGAGCGACCTTCGAATGTGAATCTCTACCTGTTAGTTATTGACAGTTTTGTCTTGAAGCACGTCGTGAAGCCGTATAAAAAAAAAATATCGTTAAAAATGTGGCTGTTTCATAGTCAATGTACGAGCAATGCAAGACTTTCTGGCAAAACGGTACTTATAACAGGAGCGAATACCGGAATTGGCAAGGAGACAGCAAGAGATCTTTACAGAAGAGGTAATTAAGAGAATACTAAAGCATCCTGTTTTATATGTATATTATTTTTTGTTTCAAAGATCTAAATTTTTTTGGCATTACAGAATAAAAATTCTTTTAGACATGTAAGTACAATACATAGATTTGATACTGTCAATATTGCAAATAAACGAATATAGCTGATTGCTAAATCATATATTAAGTTAATCCTTTTTTGTTAGGCTTTCATTACCTTGCATTAAAGGTATAGAAAAATGAGGTCATGTTAATTCGTTTATGAGCCTAAGCAATATAACATTTACAGTAAACGAATGAGTGAATGCAATTAAAAAAATTCTTTTTGCATTTTTTTATATTAAATTAACACAGCCAACATTCATTAGAGTACAGTCTTTAATTATAGAAAATAATTTTTAATTTTATTTAGTCAATTAAAAAAATATTCTAATATACAAATAGGTGATAAAACAAGGAACTCCAGGACTCTTTTAAGAAGATGCTGGAGCTGTCTGTTCCCTTTATTCTGTTTAATTAATTTTATTGTAAAAGAATCCTCTAAAAAAGTTTTCACATATTAAGTCAACTTTAACCAAATTTTTTTTAATAAAAAAATTGTATTTAAATTTATCTTCTCTATACAAATAATAATATACATATAAAAATTGCACCAAATATATAATTTTTACATTTAAGATTATTTCAAATATAATTTCATATTATTTTGAGGGGTATATAACATTATAACATGTACATGTTTAATGGTACATTAAGATAACTTTTATAGATAAAAGATTATAACTACATGTTTCAATATTTGAGTTAAATATTTATGTTTAGGAGCAAGAGTAATATTGGCTTGTCGTAATATACTTAAGGCAACTAGTGCAATTGAAGACATAAAAAAAAATCCTCCTTCAAAGTAAGTAAAAATATTAAACACACACAACTAATAATGAGTGATTCATCAAAAACCAGTTTTTTTTTTATTTAATCGTGATCAACTTGCAACTTAAAACGGCAGCCTTACTACTACGGCTATGTGGACAAAGCTATACACATTACAATAATACCTGATAATTTTTAGGGCAGATAGAATACCATATCAAGGTAAACCAGGTGAACTTGTGGTTTATCATTTAGATCTTTGCAGCTTAAAAAGTGTAAAAGAATGTGCTAAGAATATATTAAAAAACGAATTGGCCATTCATATCTTAATAAATAATGCTGGTATAATGATGTGTCCACAAGAAAAAACTGAAGACGGATTTGAGTTGCAATTACAAACAAACCATATCGGCCACTTTCTTTTTACCCTCTTGCTATTACCAAAAATACAATCTTCAGGCTTTGGTTGTAGGATAATAAATATTTCATCGTGTCTACACTGGTGTGCGTATAATTACTAGCATTTTAAATAAATGCAATGTATAATTGTATATCAATAAAAAAAAGAAAAAAAAAAACTATATAATAGCTATGTCTGTTTTTATAATTTAGTTGGTGCTGTCCATGAAGATCTAAATTTAGAACAAACATACACTCCCTTTAAAGCCTACGCTCAAAGTAAACTAGTGAATGTATTATTTTCTAAAGAACTTGCTCGTCGATTAAGAGGTAAGATCATAAGTATATTATACATTATATAAAATTCCAATGATATTTTTGCCTTAAAAAAATTAATTCTTAATAAATTTATTTTTTTTTTAATTAATTAATATATGTATGTTTTTTTCTTTTTTTTTCAGAAGCACACATTTACGGAATAAACACGTATTCTTTACATCCCGGAGTTATAACAACAGAGTTAGGCAGACATTTTAGTTCAACAGTGTTTCCAGGTGCAAGTACTATTTTTCAATCATTTTTACGACCAATTTTAAAGAATCCTGAGCAAGGTGCACAAACTACTATATATTGTTCGGTAGCTGAAGAAGTATCAAACCAAACTGGACTTTATTATAAGTAAGAAAAGTATATAAAATTATTTTTTTTAATATAATGTATTTTACGGGAGTAGTTTTTTAATTATTATTTTGTTTTTGAAGAGAATGCAGTGTTGCGACTCCTCAGTGGCGAGCACTAGATGATGAAATTGTTAAAAATGTGTGGAATCAAACTTGTAAACTTTTGAATTTGGAACCTGATTCAAATTTTCTCAGATTTTTGGAAACTGTTTCACGTCAAATTACAGAATAAGGTAAGAAATAAAATGAATGATGAGATGGAACTGTATTAATTACATTTTACGTACTTTAAATATAATTAATGTATTATTAATGTAAATGTATTTTTATAATATGTTGGACAATTAAAGCGAGCAAAAATAAAAAACCTTTTTTAATAAATAATTATGACTATAAGATAAATTAAACCTGCAAGTTTGTAATACCTCGTTGATATACATGTAAAATGATACTTTCTTGAAAAGTATAATCTCACGTTCCTACCTATGTTTATTACACTAGAAGAAACGCTACGCGCGCGGTGTTTTTTAACAGACCTTTATTATTTTAAAAGACAAACTATGAAAAAAAAATTAGTGGACTCACCAATCTGCATGGCAGCGGAGGTGTAGCATTCTGCCGGTGACTGTAACATAAAAAGAAATATATATGTAGACAAGTATATTCGTTAAAAAAATTATTAAAAAAAAAGGGTTAAAGTCTTTATTTAATAAAGATTTTATAAAAGAAATTTATGCTCACCTAAGAGTTGCTCCGCTGATGCAGGATGCCTATCCGAGGCCTGCTCCTCCTCTCAGATGGGACGTGACGAGCCTTCCTTCCGCGCACTAGAAACTCGCGAACGCGACCGTATCATTTACTCTCGCGAAAATTAAGTAACACTATCGCGCGATATTATTCGGCATTCCTGAAACAGAAAATCCTGAAAAAGAAGACAGGTTACTGACTTACCCAATCTGCATACAGCGGAGTCGTAGAATTCTGCCGGTGACTGTAACATACAAAGGAAAAAATTAATGTAGACGTGTTAGAAAAATAATAAGTATAATTAAAAAAAAAAGTAAAAAAATTCTTTTTAATAAAGATTTAATTAAAAAAAATTTATGCTTACTTAAAAGTTGCTCCGCCGATGCAGGATGCCTCCTGGGCCTGCTCATCCTCTCAGTTGGGACGTGACGAGCCATCCTTCCGCGCACTTGTAACTCGCGAACGCACTTCCGTAAAAAAAATATACGTAAAAAAAACGTCCGCATACTTTTCGGCACTCCCGGAACGCCCGACGAACCGGCTGCGGTTCGTATATTTATTAATATCGGCGAGCGGCACTTAACGATGCGAAGCAGCGGAGTTTCTCTTCGTCTGAAACAGAAAAATTACAAAATTATGTTGCAGATATTTAATTTCATTAAATAAGATAATAAAAAAATGTTATCAAAAATTGAAACCATTTATTTCTAAAGAAAAATTAATAATTACCTTCGGGTTGCTCCGCCGGGGCACGATACCCTTCCTGAGCCTCCTCCTCCTCTCAGATGGGATGTGTTGAGTCGTCCTTTCGCGCACTGGATACTCGCGGGATTGTCTATCTTTTGAGCCTCCGGTTGACTCTCGTCGGCGGAACAAACGACACCGAAAACGTCCTCTAAGCGGCGAATGAGACGAGTCGCGATATAAAGTGTTCCCCACGCACTGTACACTCGTGGGATAGTCTATCTTTTGAGCCTCCGGTTGACTCTCGTCGGCGGAACGAACGACACCGAAAACGTCCTCTAAGCGGCGAATGAGACGAGTCGCGATATAAAGTGTTCCCCGGGCACTGTACACTCGTGGGATAGTCTACGGCACTCCCGTTAAATCGTCAATCTCTGCACAAGAATCTGGCTACGACGCACAGCCAAGTCCGAAAGTCACATTGTGACGATTCACCTCTGTCCGATTAAATGTCGATAGATAAAAAACAGCGGCGTTTTGTGAAAGACACTACGGTTCACAGCGCTCCCAGGGCGACGCGACACACAACGATGAACCGCGAGAGAACACACACAGATGCATAAACGATATCCGTCTCGTAATCGATGCTCTGCACGTGGTTGCCATGTTCTTTTAACTACGCAATGGCTCACGTAAGATCAGGCGATCGATGGAGCGCTGTGATTGGTCGGTGCGCTAGGGTCATTTTTACCCCAAACGAGAGGACCAATTAATGTCGGCTTTGAGTGGCGTAATTGTTAACGAGTCATTATTTTATGAAACAAATATGTATGAAAGAACACACGCAGATGCCTCGACGATATCCTCGACGACATCCTCGACGTCTCGAAAACCGATGCTCTCCATGTGGCGTATATTCGCATCTGCGCAACGAGTTGCGCAAATCGTCAAGGATCATTCGATCGATGGAGCACTCTGATTGGTCGGCGCGCCAGGGTCACCCATTATCTCCCCAGATTGTCGCAGAGAACGTGAACACATTGTCTGAATATTATCTGGTGATTGCGGGTGAGACGTAGAAAAAACGCGAAGTTCGCCTGGACATATTAATTAAATGGCAAATTATAAACGAGTGGCCCAAGTCTTTATTAAAAATTGTCAGCTCGTTCCTTGTACAACGTGCTGCAATGTTATACGACGGTGCTACGTGACTATAAAATTGGCATTTTCGCGATATTGAATTATATCACTGTGTCAAGTTAGGCAAGCGAAAAGCAACTTGAAAGAAGTTGCTCTTTAAATTGGATCTTATTTCAATAAATGCAAAAATGTTCCCTTGATCCTGTCCTATTCTGTAAACTTGTGCAATATGTTATTAGCTAACGTGGGTGGAGATTGACATTAAAGTTCTCTTCTCTAGAAAATACATTTATTATTCTACATTTATCATCTGCCACTTTTCGTGGGAACACAGTGTGAAGAAGGAATGGATGCATGCAACTTGCCATAAAACTCTTTGTGGAATGTGAAACATTTACAATATATGACTCTCCCACAGGGCATCTTTAAATAACACTTGAATATGCGAGTGAAGGAGTGACTTGCTTTTAAATTTCACAAATTAGAGTTGTTCTGCAGAAATCCATTATAAAGTTACATTTGATGGTAAAATAATGAAGCATTTATTTCAAGTATAGTATAATAACATTTTTCAACATTAATAAGAATGCAGTGTGTATGAAAAATTACAAATTAATGCAAGAATAAATAAAATAACTACACAGACACAAACACATATAAATATTAATATAAATATATATATTTTTTATTTATTTATTACGTGATGATGTTTTTTGGTTATTCATCATATTGTGTCCTATTGTACGTATATACAACATATACATATCACTTTACTCTGGAGGAAAAGAAAAGACAAAATTGTTTAAAGTCTCGTTAAAGTTCTCTTTAGTAGATTCGCTGGACTGTATGATTGCGAGTGTATCATGACAAAGTATGGATTATACAGTATAATTAGAATCTCCGGTACGGATTGGCATTGTATGTTGGTCTGCCAAATTGTTGCTGGTAGGGTTGCCGGTCGTACTTCTCGTCATCAGGCCCAGGTGGATTAGCAGCGAGTGCTCTTTTGATGGCTTCCGGAATGGGAGGTGGTGTAGGAATATGAGCACCCTCAGCATGAAAACCGTTTTCATCAGCTGTATATTGGATAGTGATAGGAGTTCCGTCAGGCGCTTGATAAGAAAAGCTGCCCTGGACTATCTATATAAATCGATACAAATAGGATATACAAACAATAAAGCTTAAAAAATTAATTTAATTGTTCAAGCACTTTGAACAATTGTAATAATAAAATTTACTATAATAATATTTTAACTAAAGTTATGCATATTTTATAATTCTTGAGGAAATAGTTTTCTCGAATTTTTAAGAAGTTAAATTAGATTAGCTTGCATCAAAGTAAAATATTTTTTTACAGAATAAAATCCTTTCTAAAAAAAAAAATTGGTGTTACGCCTCGGTGAAGACACCTCGAGCTCGCTGAATGCATAAAAAACATATATAATTAGATTAATTCGGCGCGAGAAAGACGGCGTTCATTTACGATCGGACCTATTGCTGTCTCTCTTTTTTTACAGAGTTGTCTTTTTTCAACTAAGGGTCGAAGTGTCCAGCGGTCAGTCTAGTTGTGGCGCTTCGGGTGTAAAGACGTGTCGCTAATCGCTCCACAATTTCGCGTATTTTCGACCGCGGATAGCATAGTCTCGCATATAAATAAGTGTCGACGTTGTCGACTCGAGAACGAGCTATTATTTTCTGTACTTTTCTGTTATTCCACTTATCGTTTTGCGCTTTATTTTGTGCTTCGAAAAAGTGATTCGGAAGGACAAAATTACGTAGTGGGCGCAAGCGAACAGAGCGTCCGACGTGAATTGCGCTTGCGTGTTCGGCATTACCAACCCGCTTCACTCGCCATCTACTTCAGCGGATTCCGGCGATCGCCATTGCCACAGCGTGAAATACACATTTCGCGCGTTTTCGTCGCGGCCGCGATTCACGACCCTTTTCGTGCAAGTGACTTTTGGGAGAACTTCAGGAAGACAAAGTGCGCGGGTACCCGTTTCATCCGCCGCTAAGGACCAAGTTCGCGGTGTCGTTTATTCTACCGTTGTAGAATTGACCGTGAATTTACATCGTGGCCAGCTTCTTGTTTCGAAGCTGAGGACGATCGGAATGAGGACACGTCGGAAATAAGTATCGCCACGAATATCGAGAGTGCAAGTTCGTGCAACAGCTGATCGTCGCGCTTCTTGATTTTAATTATAAAAAATCGCCGCGATAATCCATCGTCATTTTTTCGGTTGTTCGTCTCTCGAGTGAAAAAAGACAGAGCAGTGTAATATAGTGACCAGTGACTGGGAGTGCTACAAGACGTCAGGATAATCCAGAATACTGCCACGGAAAGAAGGAAGGAGGGAAGGAGAGAAGAAGAGAAGGAAGGAAGGAAGGAAGGACGGACAGACGGAAAATAACCTGCCTCAACCTAACCGAAAGCTACAACGAATGTAAGTACACTGACAACAGGCCTTTGGCCGTATATCAATCAATTGTAATTATCATAAAAAGGTTATTATAATTAATTAACGTCCCCTAAATATAATGACGCGCGCGAATAGATTTTTTTTAATAAAACTGTGCACACGCATCGTTTTTTCTAGGGATAAAAATAAAGTGCACAACACTTTTCGATAAAAATACAGTATAAAAATCGTTAGATATATAAATATTAAAAATTATAATGACTGTTTTACCTCCGTTTGACCCTGAGGTCCAGCTTGAGGGTATCCCCTTTCCGATACTGAAATTCCGTTTTCAGTTTCATAGCCAAAAGTGTAAGATCCATCTGGTGATGTGTCTTTGTGCTGGCTTCGAATACCTATAAACGGTTTTGCACCAGACCTACGCGAAAAAATTGCAACAAACTTAGCAACAAGCTTTATATATACGTTCTCGAATGTAATAACAGTATACATATGTAGAACAATCAATTTTCGAGTAGCATTTTTTAGGAAAAGATTTTAAAAAATCCCAGTAACTTGTTACATATAGTATATATATATTTCATACGTGTATTGCGTGTATTGCGGCTGTGGCTGCGGCTGCGGTTGCGGCTGATACGGTCTCGGCGTTGGTCTGTATGCATTTTGGTTGGGAAAGCCGCGGTATGATCCAAACTGTCCAAAGGCGCAGTTAAAGAGTAAAAAAAGCAAGATCTGCAATCACGCACGATGACATTATTGTTTTATAAATTGTTGAACTTTATATAATTAAAAAAACTCGTGCTTTCTTTTTTTTTTTCTTTTTTTTTTTGTCACTTAACATTTCAAAGTGTTACGTTTTCCAATAGTTGACAAAAATTTTATTCAATTACTCAATGCTATCAAAATACGATTTGTATGCAATCGCAATTTAACAGAAAAGTTCCCTTTCATTCACCGATAGAATATTCACCAATATTTCGCATTCACTGATAAATACTGTACGTAAAGTAAGGAAATTAATAGAAGTGTAGGATCACAAAAAATAAATATCTAAAAATGAACGATCAGGTATCTAAAAAAATTTTCGACGGTCTCGATGAGATAAATCACTCACTATATACTGCATGATGACGATTGCCGGCGGTTCGTAAGACTTTATTTCAATTTGAACAAGATCGAACCAGTGGTCCCGTGCCGCGAACTCCACCGTCATTTATATGAAAACGTTCGAGTAGATCTTCCCTTCCCATTCTCTTGATTTCAACGTTAAATCGTTTGCCCGCTCGCTTGCATACGCTCGGGAGAAGAGCATTCTCTATTGGGGATCTTTCATCGCCTTCACACGCTTGCCCCACCTTCCAACCCTAAACATGCATGTATCCCAGCAGCCAGCGGCTGCCTCACAGGCGATAGCGATTAAAACGCGGTTGTTTGCCATTACCTGTGTAAATTCAATTGCGCGAACCAATTAATTCTTGGCATATACCCGCGTACGCATGTATTTATCGATACCCACGCTAGCTACTGTTTCACCTTAATAGAGTCATTCCTTAACGTATCGTTGTTGCAAGAAACGATTATGTGGGTGTCATTGTATGTTACGTGATGATATTAGGTGATAAATATTGCTTCGTACTTCGCATCTTCTTCATAAAGATGACTTCTCGTTTAATCGCGACTATTTAAATAACCCATTACGTTAATAAAATGTTTATATAGCGGGATTTTTCCAATCAGTTTTTTCCAGCGACTTTTTTCTTTACTTTAGAAAGTCTCGTAAATGTTACTTTATTGAAATATTCCTCCCGTTTGTATGGATGTCTCCTGATAAATTAATATAGTACGCCGTTCATAAATAAGTGCAGAATATAAATAAGTATCTTGATATGCACGCTTGAATCCCACGCGACTGCATATGACATTAACTGACAAGAGATGTGACGAGCGTCAATTTGAGTTATCGCTTAACGCGATTTAATCGACAATAATAATATTACGTTTCTTACATTTATGTAGTTTTCATTTATTAAAACTAAATTTCGGACGTGTAATTACATTGTCATATTGATTCTCTCTCGCAATCTTGATAACTCATTTTTTTTTCTTTACATATTTATATAATGCAAGTCTTTTAATGATAAAAAAAGGGCAAGGATACGATAGGACTTTCTGTTTGGACCAATAATTTTATGTGTACTGTAGTACGTAGAGAGAAATAATAATTATCGCGTATCGGTAATTAATTTAATTAAACCGTGGGCGGCAGAGCACCAAAGCAACGGCTAGGTTCAGCAGAAAAGCTGTTTCGCAACTGTTGTAAAAATAGTGAATCCGATCGGTATTTTTTTTTTTTTATTTTGATTGAATCTAGGAGCACCAGTCAGATTCCCTATTTTTACAACAGCCGCAGAGCAGATTTTTCCTGCCGAACCTAACCATTTTGAGCAACCGACGGAGAATCACAGGCGCGGATTGGTTTGCACAATTCTCGAATAGTAGGATACTCACCTGGGAGGATCCCAAAGGTATGCGCTTTCTCAAACACGCGCACGACCGTCTTCGTGCTTCGTTGTATGATGATGAGGCACCCAAGCTGACGTAGTTAATAAAACCAGAAAGGTCAGGCTCGAGTTCAAGTGGATCTCGTACACCCCGAGGCGGACAGGCCTTGGGATCTGGAGCCGTCCTGTATGAGATTTGTGATTAACGAGAAGAGAGAAAGAGCTCCTCCTCTCCTCGAGATGTTCGAAATTCGCTGTTGCAATGCGCTCGCTTTCGGCTGCGATTCATTTTTCATACGCGCGTCGCGTTACACTTCTCTCAATCCGTTTTTTTTTCGAGCGAATCGAATTTATGAGACAGAGAAAAAGGCTGTCCACTGGGACGGACAAGTTAATTTTATTTAAAGGTCAGTTGATTGACGAGTACTTCCTTTTAATAAACTTTCACCTTTGGGATTTTGTTAATTCAGTCGCTACTATTAAATGCTACAAATTCCAAAATTATAACACATTGTTTTGGTATTCTTACGTTTCTTAATTCTTTAAAATCTTGCTGAGTATTTTCACTTTTACTGTCAGAATTTTATTATAGCATATTAGAATTGCATCAAATACAAATAATCTCTATTTACAATTTTTATCATTTTTTATAAGACACAAAATCTTATAATATAATTCATCGTTTTTTTTTCTTTTTTTTTTTTTCTTTTGATGTCATATTTAATTATCGCATTTAACACAATTTTTTTTTCTCTTCCTTTTACATAACGTACCGTCACGACGATCTTCCAAGTTCTTTAGATTATTAGCGCAAAGGGTGAAGTTACGTGTACCTTGTATTGATTTATAAGAAAGTGTTATATATCATGTCGATGATGTCACGACATGACTGCGAAGATGTAGTTACGATCGTAGGCATATGACGAGGTGCTTATTAGGGATCGTTTCTATCGCGACTTTACCCGGATCAATCTGCGAACGAGTTGCGAAGCTTCGTCGCTGACATTCGAAGCATTTTCTTTCTTCTCTGTGTCTTACCTTTCCTTTCTTTTTGTTATACATGACGAGCGAAGAAAGGAATTTATGCCAGGAGAATTCTGTTTAGTTATCAATGCGCAGGTTTATTCGCCACGAGTAAGTATCCCATGATTAGATATGCTCGAAACAAAAATAGGTGTAGGGTATAAATACTTATAAGTATACTAATTGTTAGGTACAATACAATAGTGTCATATTGCCAAGCTCCTCTTTTTTTTTTTCTTTTTTTCTTTTTAACGTACAAATACAATGATTGCAGACTGGCGATACTGTGGTGTGATCGCAATTTTTGCGGTAGAGAAACATCCGGTTTAGAAATGTTTGATTCATTGACGGATCGCTGGTGCAAAACTGTTTATGATTGTATGCAAAATATCGATTTCGTGTATCGCGTGTTCTTGCGACAGAAAGATTTGTTTCTTTCCATAGTATCTTACAATTTACAATACATACCGTTTGTATAAAAATGTATTAAAGAATGCGATTGTTTCAAGTACGATACTTGTCGATTAATAATTGTGAGCAAGTAATAACTAACTGTTACATACTCGGCTGTTGATTAGAATTCTCAGCTCGATCCTTCATCTTCGCGCCGTATGAGTTCGCGTATTAAATAATTTAAATTGACCTTTTAATTCGCATCATTTGTGTGCCGTGGAAATCAGAATTTACACTCGAGATATCACGTAGCATCGTATCAACTTTGTAAATCACAACGGGGATTTCCAAATGTGTGGATCGTTTATGTCTGGCGTTTGCGGGAGGGATAACGCCGCGATATTCGTTCCGCTCTCAACCCGTATTTCAATTAACGTCAATTAATTACAGAAACGAAATCGATCGACTGACCTTTCGAGTAATAGCGCCTTTCAACGTACAGTACCGAGTACAGGTGCAATTTGCGATTCAATAAGTCACTTATGTCGTGAATGCAAATTGTAGCCAAAATTTTAAATTCACAGCGTCGTACAACCGAATGAATTAAATATCAGACGTTATAGCGTGAGCGATAAAATTTAACAAGGGTTGAAAATCTCTGCTTCATATATTTCAAATTCCATCGTGGTCATAGAAAGTTTTAGAAAATCAATGAATTTGATATCCCACCGTGTACGTACATTTTATGGATAAATGAAGGAATCTCGAGATGCGTCTACTTACTCGTTCACGCAGTCCCTCGTTCGTGTGTTGTGCAACGGACAGGAGACCGATGATTTGCTTTCACTGACTCACCTTTAGCATGATATTACGATTACCATTAGCATTAATCCGGATGGCATTTCCACGGACGATCGGTCCAACTAAAATTTCGTGCTCAGGCCCGCGGCGATTAAAACCCACTCTCTGATGATATAATTACCGTAAATCGCGCTAAAAACCATTTATTGGCATAAGCACCACTGAATTATAAGAATTTTAGTTAACAGCTGTTAGAACCAGCTTGTTTTTTTTTTTTTTTTCCAAGTTACACGTATAATCTTATAGAGAATTTTTGAAAGTAAATCTTTAAGAAGATATCCTTATATTTGTCAGCATATAATCAGTTAATTACGCAAGCTCCATCTTTCCAAATTATAGTATTTGTAATTTAAGATGTTTAAAATTATAATATTTTAATTCTAGTACATTTTTCTAAGTAGAATATATGCATTAGTTTAATTTTTAACCAAATAATTGTGTCACGAGAAAAATGCATTTTTATTAAATTCGAAACCGGGTCTGAAAAGAATTATCTCTCTCTTTTCTTCTTACATCATTTGAATTATTGAATATAGCACGTAAGCCGCAGTTCATAAAAAATCATAAAAAAAATTCTTAAGTAAACAAATCAATGTAAGCTATTGAGCGACTTACCGAGTTCAACTTCTTAACTTGTAATCCTAAAAAAATTATTGAGTAATCTATCAATTACGTGGTTACCTATAATTTATCTTAACATCACAACGTTTCTGCTTATTACGTACAAATATCGTATACTTACCACGGTTACTAAAATATAATACCGTGAGCTTAACATTTATTTTACAACGTGAAACAATTAATAAACAACGAGTAGTTTGATTATTAAAAATAAAAATAATTATTGCTGAATAAAAGGATATTTTAGCTTGCGTATTACAATTTTTTTTTTTTTACGGTAGTTAATTGTGTTCAGTTGGTGTTAGATTTTTTTGTTAAAAGACAAGACAAAGTAAAATTTTTAAGAAATGCTTTGGTGACATATTATAATGATAGGTATAATCTTGAGAATATATATAAAAACATGCACAGTTAAACAATTTAATAGCCATAGCGTGATACATTGCAACATAATTGACATGATATATTGCATCGAGCACCTATACCGCGATTACTGTTTCCTCTCGTATTTTCCATCATTTTTTTGCCAAGCGGAAATGTGGAATAAGAGTAAGGTACTCGCGGATTTATTAATTACAGAAACGTAGGATCTCGATCACGTTTGTTGAATGTAATCTCTTTGTTAGAATCAAAATCAAGCGAAGCAATGCACTTCATATTCGGCGGAATTTCCCATGTGCAAACATGGAATATTATTAATTAGTCGTCTAAGCCCTGAACGGTATAACAAAATTTTTACAATACTTTAAGTCTTAAATATATTTCGTGTATTATTGTACAATTTAAAATTGCCAAACTAACAAAATTAATTTAATTATTTTAATTTTTTTAATTTTATTTATATATATTTTTATTTTTTATTTTTATAATATAATATTTTATAAAAGTTATGTACCGTTTAGGGTTTCAGACATGTTCAGGCGACAACCGAAATTTTCACGGACAAGTACGGATTAAAATTCATTTAATTATACGTAGGATTAATAAAAAGCTGTTCCATTTCAATATATCGATGCGCTGGGAGCAATTCTATCGTAGACATATCTAATATCTTCTGTAGGGCTCTTCCTCTTCAGGATGAGCCGCGTTGTACGCCAAAGCGCGTTGTATCGCTATCGGTATCGGTGGCGGTGTCGGCAGGTGCGCGCCGCTTGCCACAAAACCGTTCTCATCTGCCGAGTAGGTGACCACAATCGGAGTACCGTCTGGAGCCGTATAACTGTATTGACCTCTAACCGATTCAATCTGATTCGGTCCAATATTCTTCGGCTGTCCGGTTTCCGCTACGGAGATACCATTTTCCGTGTCGTAGCTACAATAGAAACAGATTAAACGATCAATTGCGGTTCAATTAAATTTTTTTTTTCATGCCAAACAAATTATAATTTGCAATTATAATGTATGCCTTGCAAGAGATTCGTAAGACTTTCGATTTTAAAGCTGTAGTCGAAACTTAAAAATTGATTGAGATACTTCTCGGTTATATGATTAATGTAAGTCTGTGTATGTGGCTCATTCCATCAAAGTGTCGTTGGAAAAACCAGTTAGATAAAAATACTATTGTCTTCGAGGTGTTAGGTGGAGCTTGGTCGAGTCTTGATATCATATGAACAGGTGTCAAAGGAGGGGCTTAAGTTAAAAGCAAACTCAAAAGCGGCGAGGATGGGCGAGGAAGGTGAGTGCGTAGGCAGGTAGGCAGGCAGTGGTAGGTAGGTAGGTCGATTGTAATTGTTCAATTGCGCAATTATTGCGAGCTGTGCAGCCGAGTGGCGCGTATATGATTAACATCAAAGCCAATTACGTATGCTTCCTTTGGCCAAGATAAATTTACACTTTTTGCGACTTCAATTATGGCGACCGGTATCAGATAACGTCTTAGAATTATTTAGCGATCTGATCTGAACAAATAGTCTGCAATCTTGGCACGCCTCAACGGCTATTCTTTAATGATCGTGTCACATAAAGTCCCGGAGTTAAAAAGATAATTGGTTATTACAAAGGTATGATGTGTCGGGAAAGCATCTGAGAATCATCGGAGTCGAATAAAATATGAGATCCAGAAACGAGTGTCAATAATACAGAACGGCTGTCGCAATAGTAATGATAGACTTTCAATTTCAAACTCGACATGTTGCATGCGAGACGCGAGGTGTAAATTCAGCACGATATAAATATCACGTTAGGATGAAATAATCGTATCACGTAACAGGTAATTTGATAATCTTCAATTTACAATTTTAACTACGCATAGTATTATGAGACTTCTGCTAGAAAATAAAAGAGAGGTGAAAAAATTAGAAGAAAAAAAAAAATAGAAAGGAGAGATAAGATTTATATGTATTATATCGGCACATATTTTAATATTAGGAATTTTTTTTCTTTAGAGAACACAAATTTGCAATATAGGTACACGCGACTATTTCATCGACATGCGAGTTTACTTCTTATTATTTATCGTTAATTAATGTAACAGAAAATTTTAAGACAACGTGGATAATATAAATATTATACTGTCCTAAATTCATATACATATAGAAATAACATACGAGTTTTAATCACCACTTTTGTACGTTTCCGGTGCATTAACTGCACTTCCTTTCTATGTATTAATCGCACATGATGAAGTCGTATCATGATAGAAGAAGCAGGAAAAATGAACGATTACACCGGGCGTGTTTTAATTCATACATTCGAGGGCATTCGCGGCTCCTCGAGCGTGTCGAGATCGTTTTCTCAACGAAATGTACGTACGTCTTGGCGCCAGGACGATCTCACCTGTAAGAATACGATCCGTCTGGCGAGGCATCTTGCGTCTGTCGCAGAATAGCATAAAAAGGTCGCCCGTAGTAATTTGGATTATAATATTGCGCCGGTTGCGGATACGGAGTAGTTTGCCTACCAAACTGTGCATATACCGTCGTCATTAAGCCAAGCAGCAATATCTGAAAAACAATCGATGGAATATTAGTCAAATATCCGTGAAGGAAATATTTTCTTAGCACGCCGAACTAATTTAACGAGATTTAGGAGATCGAGAGTAATTTTATTAAATTAATTAGGTAAAAATTGCACCGAGTTACGTGATCTTGGGTATTATTGATACGCGAAAGAGTTTATTAAATAGATAGCCCGCTAGATAGTAGGTCGAGACAGGTAGGCAATTTGGCACGCTGATTTTCGATCAGCCGCAAGAACCGGTATGAATAATTATACGTTGTTCCATGCATCCCATGTCTCACGCTCATCGGAGCTTCCTCTATTGTATGCTGAAATCCGAGGGGACTGAAGTGACTCGCGACAAAGCGCGTAATATTTGTTTACGCGGACTAATAATAATAAATAACGGTTATAATAGGCGCAACGTGTTTAAAGAATTTATTTGCGCAACGTAATCGACGCGAGCGTAAGCGGTCCTCTTTTTTTTGGCTGGTTTCGGCATCGGTCGGTCGGACAATACAATTATGATAAGCCGAGATAACATTTTACGTAAATTTGCATTTCGGATTTTGGCACAGCATCGCGTTGCAATTGTAACGAACAATTATAATCGCTGTCATGTTTCCGAGAATATTAGTCATCACGTGCACGAGCGCAAAACGGAAATGACGAAATCGACTTTGATAAAATCGTCTTCGCCGCAACTGATATCTTCGTAGAAACTTGTTCGGTGTAAATAAAATATTAATTTTTAGAAATTCACACGAGAAATTTATGAAAAGCACGTTCGAATCGTAGTTTATATAAAAAAATCTGTCTTAATCTAATTATCTATTTAATAACGTTTGTAAATCTTCTCTACATCTAATTGACATAATTTTGTCACGCTTGTTGCTATTAATAATTAGTAAGCATTAATAGTATTATTACAATTAATCCTTTCTCAAAAAAATCCACAAGATATTCTATACTTTTTAGTTTTTAGTATCGATAAAAAAAAATGAGATGCGAATAATAGAACTTATTAATTCGTTTTTATACGTTTTTCTTAATTATCTGCAAATAAATATTTAAATAATGGCAGATTAATCACAAACGCGTGTAATAAATTAAAATTCTCTTTTTCCTCACACTTGCAAAAATGTTCATGATGATTTCAGTTGAATTTTATATCAAATGGCGAATTCTTCGTTAACGATGGAGAGTGCACTTGTGTAACTACGAATAATAGCTACGAATAATTACACTATATACGCGGCACACTTATTGTTAGACTTTCCGGAAAGTAGTGTAGGAAACTTTTGGGCTAGCTGCAAGCGAAGATGAGCTTACTCACGATTTTATAGTCACCGAGACCCTCTTCTCGCGTCTCCTTTTGTACCCCGCCATCGACCATTTTCTGGATATCGAAGGGGAGAATAAATCTTAAACATTACTCAGGTAATCTATTAACTAGGTAAAGGGTGGTGGATGGTGGTCGGGGCTTTCTGGTTAAATGATAGGTAAGTGGTAACCAATGGTAGGTTTCTCTCGCGTTCGCTCGCACTTAATGTCTTCCGTTCGTCAATGTGTGCGGCATCGCCCACGTATTGCGATCATCTGTAGATCGTGTGTGCGTATGCGTAAGTGCATTAAATTGTGTACACACACGTGCGCGCGTCAATACGTGGAGGAACAGACACGGACAATAAACCAGCCAGAAACTGAAAAGCACCGCGCGAGCGTTAAACGTAAAATTTAATTGCGGGGTATATCGTGACAAGTATAATATGATATCGCGTGTAGAAAAAACGTTGGGAAGCAATAAGTTACTTAAAATATTTTAAAGGTAGGGTTTCAAGCGCGTTGCCTATTTTCTTTGCTCATGAAAGGCTGTAATAAATTATTTGACGATTTAATTTGTGTGCAATATTTATTATATTCAGAATTAAAAGTTAAAATTTTGCTTTCGTTATAAAATGCGGACTCGCATTCTAGGATAATTCCGACCGAACAATAGTGATCTTTTTTCATCCACGAGCTTAAACGCATCTAATTGTAAGATAAATTCTATTTTTACTTACGCCGATCGAGCCCACCTTTTCTTTTGTCTCTGTACTTAACATTATGGCGAATAAGAATCGTTGCAATTGCATTGTTCAATGTGTCGCAAAGAGAATTGCCCTTACAATAACTCGATAAATTATGACATCGATATCCCGCTTTTCAATAAAATAGCTTGTATCTCAATGAAAAATGAGATAAGTATTAGGAATTTCCTTCTCATTTACTTCTCACAGGTAGTTGCAATATTAAAAGAATTTATGCATCCTTTACGCGTGCGTATCTAAATATAAATATATTTATTAACGAAATATTTTTTACTTTCACTGTTACGTACTTATATTTCTTTTTTTCTTTTTTTTTTCCTGTTTCTACAAAAGTTTTAATGAGAATATTGGCGGTGTGACGCTCGTAAGAAGTGGTAGGAACAGTCTAGCTACACGCGTTTGATATTTAATTCGTTGAATAGAACATTGAGTGAGCTTAGCCAAGACATTTCGACAACGTGCTCGTATTCGCGCTCGTATACGACGCGCCTCTTCCTTGCCCAACTCTCGCCTGAGAGCACAGAAAGGCGTTACCGGAGAGTACCTTAACAAAAGACACCTTGACATTAAAAACTGTTGTTCTCGCAAGAAATGTTGGCTTTATTCTGCGGTTGCGGAGCGCCAGAATGAGAGCCTGAAGAACAGAATAACCTGCCAGTTATGCCGCCGCGAGCTTACTTAAGAGGAGGCATAACCCACCCACGGATTTGCATCTCCGATTCCTGATAGAGATGTGTTTCTTACGAGACCGAGACATCTTTGCGTTACTCCTAGCGTGTAGCATCTTGTCCCTATCGAGCACAAAATCTTAAACCCATTGCGCCACTACTCGTTCTTCTTCATTTATTATAGTCCACTTTATCTTTTATCCAAAATCTATCTAAGTAAAATTCTGCACGTTAAGTTCTTAATTTGCAAAAATTTTATAAGAATTTAGAAACGGTCGTCAATTGATTGAGGCAAAAATAATTTCAAGAACAGTAAAATTGTGTCATACCAATTAATTTCTGTTACATTAGTTTTATTAATCTTATTAATATAATTATTAGTATAAAATTATTAACATAATTAAAGTGCACATATTTTTTTTTTTTTTATTGTATATTTACAGTTCCATTATGCTAATTAAAATTATATTAAAAATTTGTTGAACTTTAAATTGTAATGGAATTTGGATTGTAAAGAAGTAGGCTAAAATATTTTTTTAAGAAATATTTGGGTTTATATATTAAAACAAAATTTTATGTCTACAAATTTGTCGTGGCTTGACAAGTAGGCTTTGTCCAAAAGTTTTGCAATGCGTTGATCATTTAGTGCTGGTTCTCGGGTTGTGGGTGGGCTAGAACGTATGCAACGGCTCTTTGAATCAATTCGGGTACAGGTGGAGCGACTGGCAGGTGAGAACCTTGTGGATGGAAGCCGTTCTCATCGGCCGTGTACTGAACGGCAATGGGAGAGCCGTCAGGGGCAGTGTACTGAAATTGACCCTGAGATATTACTGCAGGATTGCCCTTTGGTCCAACAGGCTGCGGCGAGCCCTGCTCGGAGGCAGCGATTCCGTTTTCTGTCTCATAGGCGTAATTATAGGATCCTTCCGGTGAAATGTCCTGCGCTTGTCTTAAGATAGCTACCGGTTGCTGCTGGTACTGGCCCAGAGCGACAGCAATCAAAGCGAGGGATATAATCTGAAACAGAAATTCAAATAGATTCAATAAGACTAGTAAGCCTTCTCGAAACTGACGTGATTACGAACTAGTTATTAATATATCTTTAAAAAATAATAATACAAATAAAAGAAAATTATATTTTTATTATTACACACATAGAATATCTACGAGTTATACTTAGGAGTATCGCTCAAATTAAATTAAAAATATTTTATAACATTGTATATTAAATTTTATATTAATTTCTTATGGTCCACGTTTAAGTGATAAATAATAGAGTTAAAAGTAAATTAAAAGACAAATGCAAGACTCACGAGAAATTTCATTTTATTGCGTGCAGCTCAATTCTGTCGATCCAATGGAAGACCGTGATGAGATTTCGAATGTGATAACCATGGGATTCGAATGCGCTTTTATATCCGCAGAAATCGTAAGCCCCACTTTCCCTGATGATACTCAAAAACGAGAAAAAAACCAGGGTTTATGAAAGGATGACGAGAAAGAGAAAAGATGAGAGAGAAGCTCGAATAAAAATCTTCTGCCAAAAATAAGTCGACTTGACCTTTCCACGCGATGCCTAAATCGATCGGTTACATAACACCTGAGAAACCAGTTGACATTGTATTACTTACTGGTCGTCTTTAAGAACTCAATGTTCACGTGGCGCAGTGCATAATATGCGAGTTAAATGCAAACGAATCGCGATAACGAAATTTTTCGAGCGTTGCGCTGGAATTAATTCCGCGCAAAATCTCGTTTAATATGATTTTTAAATATTAATTTTTTATCTGCGATTTATCTTAAACATATAATTGTGTCATAAATTTTAATCAAGCTAACAGCAACTGCCGCAATTAAAATATCAAACAACTTTGTCAATTAGTAAGTTATGAATTTACTATATTCATTTATGCTAATTAAATTTTATTTTTTATATAAAAACATCAATTATTAAATAATATATCCTGTATCTGAAAAAGAAAAAGAGCCATGTTAGATCGAATCGAATTCCTTATCGCTGGATTATTTTTAAATAAATAATATTTTAAATTAACAATTATTTAAAAAATATTCACCATATTTTTATTTTTAACAGACATTAAAGGCAACATTAAACGGCAGATATGGCATTTGCTACGGCGATGGAGGTTAGCGTATGCGATACTAACGTGGTGTGCGTCGAACGTCACATGTAACTCGTACGTATGTATGTACGTACACATATACTGCAAGGTGCCAGCAGCCAAGGACCACCGAAGTACCATGGAGCGTGCAGCGTGAAGACCGAGGATGAGAAAGATAACAGCCCCACTACTTTTCCTTCGTCGACTCCCTACTCCATCCTCAGAATCATTGCCCTCGTCGGCCAACGCGGCGCCTCGCAATATACATATGTGCTATGAGTTTCATGTGAGGCTTGACCAGGCTCGACGCACACCACATTAATGCCATACACGCTAGCCGCCGTCGTCCCGGCAAATACCATATCTGCCTCTCAGTGCAGACCGAGCAGTGATAAATTTGTTTGATAAGGTTTTCACGATTAAGTTGCATTTCGATTGAGAAGTAAAGTTTATTCTACCATGAATAAAATAAGCCACGTATCGTTAGACGTCGATTTGGACGACCCAAAGTTTCGTATCACGCCATATCAACAAATTGTTGCCTCGTGCACTGGTGCTTTATTCACATCAGTATTTGGTAAGTTTGTAATAAAATAATGATGTGTAATTGAATATATACGTAATTTATTTTTACTCGTTTCTATTTATTTAATGCCATGTTTATTAGAAATAATTTTGTGAATTATTCACTTAATTTTTACTACGAATACATTGGAATATTAACGAAAAGAATACAGCTTATAATCCAGTATTATGCAACATTTTCTATTTTATTAGGTTATGTTTTCTTGAAATTGTATGATCAACTTATAAAAACTAC
Organism: Cardiocondyla obscurior; assembly: GCF_019399895.1. NCBI lineage: Eukaryota > Metazoa > Arthropoda > Insecta > Hymenoptera > Formicidae > Cardiocondyla > Cardiocondyla obscurior. Next base: position 530,715 of record NC_091864.1, read on the forward strand.
ACAATTGTATATTTCATAACCTTTCAATTGCTTGTGCTATCGAGAATATTTCTTGTAAAATGTTTAAATGTTTATAACTTTATGTATTTATTAATTTTTTAATGTTATATATTTTTCTAATATTTTTAGTGACTCCACTAGATGTGGTTAAAACACGTCTTCAAACGCAACAGAAAGCAATGCTTTCAAATAAATGTTTTTTATATTGTAATGGTCTAATGGATCATTTATGTTCCTGTGCTAATGGTAATATGCCAGAATGGATGAGAAGAAACAGACAGTTTAATGGGACAATAGTATGTGATAACTATACAATAATAATATACATAAAGAATTTATATTTCTATATATTAAATTACAATACTTGAAACATAAAATTATATAAAAATACAATGCTAGGATTTAATATATTTATTAATTCTTATTTTTTATTAGGATGCTTTAGTAAAAATAAGTAAAACAGAAGGTGTTTCGTCATTATGGAGTGGTTTAAGCCCTACTCTTGTTCTGGCTGTACCTGCAACTGTTGTATATTTTGTTTCATACGAACAATTAAGATTATTTCTTAAGGTATTTTCATTATTCTCAGCATTTGATAATTTTTATGATAGAAATTTGTTCAGATATTTTAAATAAAATGTTTAATATATTAGATATAGATAGATAATTAAATATATTATTTTTTAGGACTCATATAATCAGAAATTTAAAAAAAGAGGAACTAATATGGAGCAACCTTTCTGGATTCCTATGTTAGCAGGTGGTACAGCACGAATCTGGGCTGCAACACTGGTGAGTCCATTGGAGTTGATAAGAACAAAAATGCAATCGCAGAAACTAAGTTATGCAGGTAGGATAAATTAATAATATAATATTAAACAAAAGAATTTTAAAAAATATAAAACTTGACAGAAAATTTTAATGATCTTAAACATGCTCCATGTATTCTAGAAATAACTCAAACGTTAAAAACCTTTGTAAGGTACAGTGGTATTTCCGGCTTATGGATGGGATTAAGCTCAACACTTCTTCGCGATGTTCCTTTTAGCGCTATATATTGGTTCAATTATGAATCTATAAAGAGACTATACAGTTCTTATGGCTCGCAACAAACTTTTACATTTAATTTGACGGCAGGAGCTATAGCTGGATCTGTACGTATTTGACAAACAGTATAAGTTTAAACGAAGTTAAATAAAGAAGCTTAATATTTTATATAATCTATAAACAAGCTAAATTATTAATATTACAGATTGCAGCAGTTTTTACCATTCCTTTCGACGTAGTAAAAACACACAGGCAAATTGAAATGGGCGAGAAAGAAATTTATTCAGGTAAGAATTAATTTCGAATGAGCATGTAGAAATATTTCTATCAAATGCTTGTACGTAGTAATATTTATTTTTAAGCTTTTAAAAATTTTTAGATAAACCTGTTCGTACCAGTACTACATGGAGTACAATACAAAGAATTTATCAGCAGAATGGATTTAAAGGTTTATTTACAGGACTAACGCCACGTTTAGTAAAAGTAGCTCCAGCCTGTGCAATTATGATTGCTACTTTCGAACATGGCAAGCGTTTTTTCCAAACATATAACGCAAAAAAGTTTATGGAGTTTGAGATTAAACAGGATGTACATTTATTGCAACACAATCCTAATAGTACAAAGTAATATATGTACTATATTACAGATTAATGTACATACAAAACGATAATAAAATTGTACATTAAACTTTATTTTCGATTTTGTAATTAATAATTTAGGTAAATTAATTTGCAATTTAATTTTATAATTTTCAGCCGACTATGTTATTGTGATTTGTTAAATTTTATGCAATAAACTTTATGCCGCTTAATATAAATCGGGCTTTATGCGTTATGCGAAAAATGTGTGGTTGCAGCTTGATGGCGCTATGTGCTCGGTGGAAGCAAAGCAAGATCCATGTTCACTACCATTTTGTTTGGAGCCTGCAAAGAGCTAAAGTGGGGCTGAAGGTTCGACGTGGCAGGCAACGGCAACCGGATTGCCCGGCGATCGGGAACACAACATGATTTTTCGTAGGTATTATGCGAATATATTCGTGTTTTTTTTAGCATTATTTGTTTTAAAAACAATTTTACTATATTTTATAAATGAAATTTTAATACATAAAAAAAAGAATCTTCATATTCAGACATCACGCGATTAACCTTTTACATGGCGTGTTTCGAGCGGTTTAATGTAATTTTATTTACTTATAAATATTGTTCTTGAATGCCTTTTAGTAATTAATTACATAAAAATTATGTCAAAACGATGGCGAGTAATAATTATTTAATATCCGTATAATTATTACGGGTATTTAGGTTAAGTGGATTTTACCAATACCAATAAAATCGAGTTTATTTTACGTGTTTTTAAGTAAATTTTCTGGTAGGAATAATTATCGTTTTGTTTAAAAAATCGAATTATTGTTAAAAAATTTCTTTTTTGAGGTTATAAAGCTCGTATCGGCGAAACGAAACGACACGATAGTCCACGTGCACATGTTCCGCGGCTGCGACTTTCGAATGTGTATATGTAGAAATTTATAAATTAATTAAACTTTTTTGTCTTACTAAATTGAGATAACAATATACTAAAAAATTTTCTATTGGTTTCAAAGTTATCCGTAATATTTTAAACATATGAACTATACAATAAACAGCAAATATTAATTTTTTTTTAGCTGTTGCTGTACTAGTATTAACAACATTATGTTGTTCACATTTTGCGTACTCGGAAGTCATGCAATCGACAAATTCTTATTTGTCTGTGGCTGACAGAGTACGTTTAAAGAACACCCTTGAATCAGGCTTTCAATTGGATGATGTACCATCAATACATTATGCAGTCAGTGGATACAAGCTTCTTGGAGAAGCTATATCAAAGAAAGATGTATGTTTCTTATGTACAATTATTATTTTTAAAGATAAAAAATATACAGGAATTATTTCGTGATGAAAAAAAAAAGCAATATTGAAAATCCATGATTTTTTGATTAGTCTTTCTGAGTGAACATTTTTTGTAACAAAGTGGATATTTAAATAGATATTTTAATAATAAATTTTTATAGTAATATCATTCACGTTTGATTAGGCCATCTGCAAATACTTGGTAAAATCCAATGAAGAAAATATTACACCTGAAACAGCATTTTATCTTGCTTCAACATGGAAAGCTATTGGAAAATGCAAAGAGTTTTCTCCAAGTGTTGTGTCAAAGGTAACTTTAATTGTAATATATTAAATATAATTATTATAAAATAATATTAAATTAAATTTATACAAATTCTCATAATAACTTTGATATAATAATTTTTATTCTTATGTACAAAAATAATGACAATGATTTTTTTCTTGATAAAATATTAGTAGCATAGATAGTCTGAGCTTAGCATAATATATATCAGCATATTTTATTTGCACAGGTATTATTAAATGTTATACAAAAGGATACTTCTACTCTTCCTGATTTATATTATGCAATAAGTGGCTTAACACTTTTGTCACAAGAGATACCTTCTGCCAGAATTGATAAATTGATAAAATTAATTCAAGCAACTTTAAGGAAGGATGACAGTCTGTGGAAGTGAGTTATTATGTGTTGTACATAAAATTAAAAAAAAAAAATCGTAATGATGTTTATTAAACTTTCGTTCTTCTAGAAATAAAATATGAAGACAATAATTATTACTGAACTAATGTTTATCTTAAAAATTATAAATTATTGTTTTTAATATGATCGATATAAGTTTATTCAATTTTGTGTTGTTAGCTTGGGATACATATTCCATATTGCTGCAGACTTAGGCACACCAGCCGCATTTGCTTTTGAACGCATTGAAGATGCTGTAGTACAAGCAGATGAAGTGGATGGTCAATATTTGCAATTTGAAGGCGGTCTTTCTATAACAAGTACGTTTTTTTTATTACATATGCAATTAGAAATTAATTTTATATTTATTTTAATTAATTTACAAATAAACTTGTATAGGTTTTCTTATCAATGGTATTTTCAAATTATCAACTTCGTTGAAGAAAAAGCCGCCGTTAAATTTTCAACAAGTAATAAAGTTCGGTAATTATCTTCTTTCACGGCGTTCTGTGCAAACGACAAAAGGTGTTACGAACTTGCTGTCTGCTTTGACCGCCTTGGCTGTCGACAGTCCTGAAAAACCCGTTTGTATAACTCTTGCCGATGGAGCACTTATTATATCTAATAAGCAGCCGTTAGTTACGGTTAAAGTTTGTGATATTCTCGGACAAGCATTACCATCTGTGCCCAAAGTTATTGCAACTTCGGCAATACGAGTTGGAGACGATGTCGTTATTCTTAGCAACGAGAATTTGCAGGCATCTACAACAGATAAGTGAGTATTGCTTTTTAAATACAATCCCCAATACTTTACTGGGTCAGTTTTACCATGCTGATATCAGCTATACCTTGGGGCACAATAATTGTTGAATCCTCCTTTAATCTTTTTTTTATTTAATTTTATTAAAATTAGGAAATTCAACACACAACACTTATGTTAATTTTTTTACGTATTGATTTAACTTTAATGTAATTACTCAAGATTAGTTTAAAAAAATAAATTTTGATTAGTTTAAAATTTTATTAAAATTTTAATGTATATTTTAATGTAAAAAATCATTTATTATATTTTTACAGAACGTTATTCACAATAAACTTTATGAATATGAAACCCGATCGTGGTTTTTACAAAATATCGGTGACTGCAGCTTCGGTTACGAATACGATTACAGTGAAGGTTTTATCGGAAGCAATATTAGACTATTTGGAGATTGGTACTGGCGATGCCGATCAGACTACGCAACCAAAACTAACAAGGTATTTATTAATTTCGCGCGCTATATTTACTTCTGCTTAATTCGATTCAATTTAACATAGTTTTTTTTTGAAGATTGAATTTTTATACTTATATTAATTTTTACAAAATATTTCATATTTTATCTGGTCTTATAATAATTTAATTTAATTTATAGAATAAATACAGAAACTCCTTCGGGTAAACTTGATCATAAAATTGAAGCTGATTCGCAGCAAAAGTTAGTCATGCGATTTTTGTTGCGTGATTCGGCCAACAAAAAACCAATGCGTGTTCATCAAGCTTTTGTGCGTCTTATATCCGTTTCGACGTCTACAACTGAAAAGCGAGGCCATGAAATATTTTTCGTTGCCGAGCCTGACGCCGCTCACGTTTATAAATTTGATATGGTAATTTAAAAAATTATATATATATACATATATACTTATACAATTATTTTAATTTTTAATTTACGAACTTTTGTAAATATTTTAGCCGGTTGGAACAACAGCTGCGAACTTCGGTTATCAGAGCGGAGAATATAACATAGAGTTGATTATTGGCGATTCTGTGATTAGTAATCCGTTTCGATTTAACATTGGTACAGTAACATTGAAATTTCCCAGCCTTATTTCGATGGAAAATATCGACAAGAATGTTCTTTACAAGCAAAAACCAAATGTATATACAACCAAGCCGGAAATAAAGGTAATTTTTTTTTTTCGACTTAGATAAAATTTATCGTGCACGCCAATGCTCGTTAGTGACAGAAAATTTTAGATATTTATGTCACCTCCAAAACATTGGCATAGAATTATGTCAAAGTTAGTATAATATATTGTGTCAAAGTGGCATTTGCACACAATAGTTGTTAAGCTTTGACAAACATTGATTTCTGTTTAACGAATTGTAGCTGAAAAATTTTTCTGAAATTTTATTCTTTTCTCTTAAATTTCAGCACATGTTTCGCGAGCCTGAACGCAGACCTCCAGCATTCGTATCAAACTTATTCACAGGATTATGCTTGGCACCAGTTTTGTTATTATTAATTTTGTGGGCTCGGATCGGTGTTAACATCTCCAATTTCCCTTTGTCGCTCAGTGCAATTATATTCCACGTTGGATTAGGAGGTAAATTTTAATTTATTAATCTAAATTAGTTAATTTACAGGATAATCTTAATGGACGAACCGGGTTTTCATTCGTATGAAAGGTGGGCTACCGAATGGAATAATTTATTATACATATGCCCGATATTGCTTGACAGATGATGTCATATAATCTATCTGTTTTCATCGGGCATATAGTATATTGTGATGTTTTTCTCAAATGTGATTACGCTTTTCGTCACATTTGGAGCCAAATTCACTACAAATATACATCAAGATATCTTTTTTATGCAAAAATACTTGATCCACTAATTTCATTGTATTTAATCTTATTATGATCCAAATTTATAATATTAATATAAAATTAATTTAGCATCTTTGCATTTTATTTTACAAATTATTATTTTATTTGTAGGTATCTTCGTGCTGTTCGGCATTTTCTGGTTGAGGCTCAACATGTTTGTCACACTGCGATGTCTTCTTGGCTTTGGTGTTTTTACATTTCTCGCCGGCAACAAGATGTTATCTCAGATAGCACACAGACACAAATCACTACGTTAATTTTAATATATGAAGTCTCAGTTGAGTTAAAATTGCAGTTCAAAGTACATAATAAACAGAAGACTGCCGTCAATAAAGTGCGAAGTGATTAATCAACGTTTATTAATGTAACAGGAATATCATATTTCACTGTTTTTTTTACTTGTCATAAATTTATATAAATCATAAAACGTATAGCTGGTTTACTTTGTACGCTGGAAGGCAGATGTGACGTTTGCTGCGCCGACGGCAGCTAACAAACGTAACTTGAGAGTCGTGTGCGTCGAGTTTCACATGTGCCGATGTATGTACCGCGCCGGCCGGATTGCCGATGAGTGATTTCCCCTCGTTTTCTCATTCCCTACCTCCGCCGCATAGGGTTACGTACGCTAGCCGCTGTCACCGTAGAAAACGTCATATCTACTCTTTGGTGTACATTATACGTATTTATTATAGTTTGAATTGTTTAAGAATAATAAAAAGAACAATAAATAAATATATGAACAACGACAAAATACGTAAGCCGTCTAAAAAGTTTTAAGTTTTAACATGTAAATGTTACTTGCCACGAAACTATTCCGGTACTCAATCGTACATGCATTTAAAAATAGATAAATTGATAATTTTTGTTAAGTTAATTACAAAATTAATTTTTTTAAAATTTAGTAGTGTATTTGCTGTACATTTGGGTACTGTAAAATAATTTTTTATTTTAAAAAATGTTTAATAATTTTTATTTTTAGGTGATCGCATTACCGTTGACGCTAATAGACTGAGAAAAGTAGTCTCCACTTTTGGTTTAAAACCAAAAAATAAAATGTATTCTTAAATCTTATAAGATTTTGTTTTATACGAACTATAAAAATATAAAATATGTATAAAAATGTAGGTTACAAATAATTATACCTAAATTAAAACGTGTATGGTAGGTATGACTTCGTAATTGTTACAGATGATAGTTGTTAAATCATTTTGTATTTTTTTAATTCTTCTTATCTTTTTTGCGTCATATAAGAATTGATACATTTGCGTAAGTAATTAAGTTCGGCCTTTAATTTATTTTTCTCCGATAGCAATTGCATAATAGTTATTTGTACAAGACCAAATCGTCGCCAAAAATTTATCAGCTTTTGAAGTTCTTTATTCTAATATAAATTTTTTTTTTCAGTATTGAGGAGACGTACGTTTTAATTAAGCGCTCTCAATGCTTTAATTTACTATGCGCGTCTGGAATGTCCATGCATACCTGGAGAGATACATCGTAGTCTGACAAAGCTAAGATTTGATGTGATGAAATACTCTGTGAGCTTTCTGGAACTTCACAAACCATAAACGTAACTATTTTCTCATTTTCTGTTTCGTACTTTTGACAGATTTGCAGCAACGTGAATAGTTGTCTGCCTTTATCTGCAAGGTATTCTAAATGTTTTATCGTCTTATTATATTCAATCGATAATATTTTCAATTGATTCTTGTCTTTCATCTGTTCTAAAATTGTTTTATATATGTTAATATGTGATTGTTAAACATTTTTTTTTGTCAAAAATTATATTAATACTCAATTTAATTATCGTGGATTGCACAGAGTTATACGTAATTAATGATATACACACCCGAAAAAAAATTATTTTTTATAGTCCAATTTATTCCTTGGAAAAAGTCGTGCTCTGTCAGAATTTTAGAAATTTCTTTCTTGGCCGTGGCATCGTATACTGTTATTTTACCTTGAAGCCTACGTATTTCTTCGAAAAGGCTAGTTGTGCGTAATAATTGTTGCGCTATCATTTGTTGATCTTTCTCATCTTTCTCTTTGAGTACTTCGTAATACTTTCTGCAATTCTTTGTTTCTAGAATTGTATCGACTAATATTATCTTCCTAAATGTAATCTTATTAAAATATTAATAATTATTGCACCCTATAAAAAAGGGAACGTTAAAACTCGAAATATTAATAGATGGTTTTTCTCACTTTCTTCATAATCCGATAGTACTCTCTGAAGATTTTCGCAATAGCCTTGTACCTGATTTTCACATTGCGTTATAAAGAGTTTTCGCTTGTCTTCATTGTCCTCCACAAATGCGTCAATTTTACCTTGAGAAATATTAATTCTTTTGATATAACCAAAAATTAATTTAACTTACATAACATTTTCTTAGTTATACTTATGTTTGGCAATAATTTTTATATAAAGTTATGCGACTTTATATACTTAGTGTCATGCTTTTGGCATTATCTAATAACTCTTCTAACTGTTGTTTAACACCATGAATTACTGATTGTAATAAAGTTTCATTTTTATTTTGCTGATAGTTAATTTTAGTAATTTCGGTGTTCGTTTCAATGACCGCCTCATTCAAGGCGTTTCGATAATTTTTTTCATCACGTTCCATTCTCTCTTTATATGTCTTCAATAAGCGATCTATGATCTCAATGTGTGATTTCGTATTCATTTGATATTGCTCTTCACTTTCGGCCAATTCATCCATTAAAAAACTTATTCTAGAAAAAGAAAAAAGAACCCGGATATTAATCATTTTTAGCAAACAAAAAAAGATATTAATTGGCAAAGTTTTATTTAATGTAACATAGTAAAACCTGTAGTCTTTAATATCTAAGGCTCGATCGAAGTTGCGCCATGCAACTTCTACATCTTCGATGATTATTGGCATTTTAATTTTCATCATCATCTTGCGCCATGATGTTTGATGACGCATTGTATTTAGAGCACCGAGTTCAATCTCGCGCATTAGACTTTTTCTTTGCAACATCTGAATACGATCCTCCAGTCCATGCTGCCTTTGATTCTTTAATTTCAATTGCGATTCATCCCATTTTATCACTCTCTTTTTTTATAGAAAAAAGTTTTATATAAATAATTTTTCACAAGATACAAAAATTCTTATAAAAGTATATAAAAAAGCAATGCTGCTGAAGTATCTAAAAATTTTACATATACATTTAAAAATAATTTTTTTTTAATCATTATAATATAATATAAAATAAAATTGTCACGTTTTGATGGTTTAACAAAGTTATTGCTAGCATTTTATAGTTAAATCTTTAGATATTTCGTTAAAATTATTTTTTTACGTGTAAATTAAAATGTTATTAACCGTTTGTTGCATCTTTAAATCTTGTAATAATTAAAACGAAGTTGCACGTTATTTTAAAATTGTTAGGTTATTAACTTTACGTGAGATACATATATTTTTTGGTGATTGTCTTTTTTTACGATATCAGAAATTATTGAATTTACGTAATATATAACATGTATTATGTTTTTTTTTCACTGCTGCATCAAAGTCTTTTATATAATCTTGAATTTTCAATATTCATTATCTGATCTACGATGTTTTATATATAAATTTTAATTAAAAAACATAAGAAGTATCAAATTAAAAAAAAAGGAATCAATTGAATTTTTTTTCTCCATTTGTTATACTATTTTATACATTTCCAAGTCGAAAACAAAAATACTAAACGGTATTTAAAAAAAAAGTTAGTGTTCCAGACGTAATCCGGAATTCCCTGTATAAATTCTTACGTTAACTTTATCGTTTAGCATTCATTATACATTATGCAAAATAGTTATGAAGACGCGCCCATTCGCACCAAGGTCTCGACGAATGTGGCTCATCCTTCAAGAACGAATAAATCAACTCTTTTAAACGCGAATAGCTCTCATCTATTTTTCTGCTTTAAAGATATCGTAGCTGTTCCAATTAATAATTAGAATAAAAATTAACAAAGGCAATTTATAAAGTTTGTCAAACTTTTACTTGTAACATAATTTTGAAAATTAACGTGCAACATTGAAAGCTCGAACTGACATGAGAAAGTTTACGACAATCTGATTGACAAGATAACTTAACGCTCGGAATTCCTGTAGAGTCACCGGACTGGGTTCAATGTCAGCGTGTAAGGAAACGAGTCTTTGAGCTATTCAAGGAACATTTCATAACGAGCAAAAAGATCCCAAAAGATGTACCTGGGTAGGAAATATTGGCATGTCGAGTATAACGTAAAATATTTGATAGTTTTCCTTAGTAGGAGAGGTGGAATCCGATCTTGTCGTATAAAAGTCTTTGGACTTTCTGTGGCGAGAAGATTCAGTCTTCGTCCGAAAACGAGATTCCATCAAAGTACGTACGCGATTCGGCTCTATTTAAAATAATAAGAGATTGCAAAGGTGAAAATTATTACACGCGCCGCATGTCACAATCTATAAAATTAAAAATATCTGTAAAATTGAAGTACAAAAAGATATACTTTATATTATATACATACATTATGTAGTTGGCTAAATTCTTATTTTAATTTCACGTTCTGCGTTTTTGTGTTATTCTTATGTAATTTTAATTTAATTTTACTAACACTATTTTAATCTTTTTTTTTAGATAACGATGAAGTGCATCGTGGTGCTGACAGCTGTGCTGGCTGTAATCTATGCTCAAACAGAGTCTGAATCCGGTCAAAGTTTGCAGCAAACATTGATAGCACCTGTGACATCAAAAGTTCTGTCTTTAAAAACAGACGCGGTATCGAGTGAGGTAGTTGAAACGCAACCGCGTAATAAAAGAGCACCGCTCTTGGTGAAAAAAGCTCTTTTGGGTGGTGCTTTACTCGGTGCTGGAGCCTTAGGTGCTAAAGCTGTGGGTGTTGGAGTTCTCGGCGCCGGAGTCCTTGGTGCTGGAGCTCTGGGTGCTGGATTATACAAGGCCAAATAGTAAGTTGACCAAAAATTCTTCAACTAACTGTTAGACAAATCGATTCTGAAAAGAACATATTTGCAGATAACAACTTTTCGATATTCATAGATTCGTAAAAATATTTTTCAATAAAATAATATTCCCAGTTTTAACGTTTAGAAAAGTAATTTTTGCAATTTTAATTGATATTTGTAAGTTTGTTAAATTATATCGAGAAAATTGATTAAAAATTAATAAAACAAAATCAAGGACGTTTTAATTAAATAATAATTTTTCTTTTTAGTTATGGTGGATATGGAGGATATGGTGGGTATGGTGGGTATGGTGGGTATGGTGGATATGGGTATGGACATGGGTACGGCTATGGATATCCCCATTATGAAAATTATCCCGAATACCATTATCATTACCATAGTCACCCTAATTATCATAATTACTACCCTCATTCCCATCATTACCACGGATATGGACCAGGTTATGGCTACGGCTACGGCTGGTAAATTGATTGACTTCAATACATTATAGGTAAGTTTGATATGCATCGTAAAAAACAATTTTTCTTGGATAACTTTAAGGCTTTATATTTTAATATGTATCAATACAATTAGTAAAGTAATTAACATATCTTTTTTTGTAGATCTCACTGATGAATGGAAGTTGTCGTTATTACAACTTATTAATATCTTTGGTTTATCATTATTTATTGATAATGACGAGACGATAGTGATAAGAGGTATTTTTTATGCAACATTTTGAAATATATTCTGCACATTTTTTATACAAATCAATTATAAATATCTATTGTAATCATATCGTTTATTAAATACTCTTGACCCTGTGGAATATATGTTCTTAATAAAACTGATTGTACAAAAGTAATGAAACAGTTACATACTGTTCAAATTATTATATTATGTTTTATATATTATATGCAAAATAATATATGTATGTCAAACGCCTAGTATATTTAAATCTGCTAATCTATATTGCCGCGTTTGAGTATTTCTGACAAGAACAATGTTACATCTTTCGTCAATCATTTTACGTAATGAAGGTAATGTAATATAGCCAATACCGATTCCTCTTGCTTGGCTGTATGAAAAACTTCCTAATGTTACGTATCCCATGATCTCTTTATCGCACGAATAACGAACTTCGGTACGTTTTGGGAGATACAATTGTGACATTTTTACTGATTGATCAGATATAATTTTATTGACCAACAAAATGGATTTATCTTCGTTTAACTTATCGGTAGATTCTTTCAAAAATTTTAAAATGTTACTCTTTAATGTTCGTTTTCGTTGAATTCGTTGACGTTTTAATCGCTTTAATAATATCAAGTGGTTCTTTCGTAATTTTGTGCGAATTCTTTCATTTGGATCTTTATGACATTTTTCTACAGGTCCATGCCATTTTTTATTGCTTACAAACTTTTTTAAATCTTCGAATGTCGGCATACATATTATAGCAAATTTTTTCGGTGTTCCTTTTTCTATCATCGATATTTGAACACGTATCAAGCAATTTTTAAAATCGTCTAAATTTGGAATATCGGATTGCATATGTTGGGAAAGTAATTTTTCGTTACTACTTTTAACAAAATTAATACTTTTTTGTAAGAATAATAAAACCTCGCGATTCCTTAAAACGTAAAAGTTTTCGTTGCCTGACCAATCCTTTGTTAAATTTTTCCAATCGCAAAAGAAAGGACTGGAAATTCCTACCTTGACAAAATTAACTCTTCTGTTAGGTGGGTAACGGAAATATTTTTCAGTTAATTCCTTTTTTGTAATTAAGGCTTCTTTCGTGTAGGCGGAACTGTCAGGGTCATTAATGTCTGGTGCATTTGGATTCAAGCTCTCAAAAGCTATTGATTTTGATTCTTGAAGTCCACCTACCCTTACACATTGCATTAATAATGCAAGCCAAAATGGCATTGCCCATTTTGTTGGTATAATAATATCTATTCCCGATCCAAAACCTGTTAAATAATAATGCATTTTTAAGACAAGGTATTCACTGTAGAGAAACTATTTTCTAATTGGTTTCATTAGTAATTAAACTTCTGAGCTTGAAAAAAAAAGATTGTGAAATTTACGTAAATCTTATAAAAATAAAAATATTTAATGCATTTATACATCATTTTTTATATTATTTATGTCTTAAATTTAGATAATACTGAGAAATAGTTTATCTTATATTACGGTAATGCTTAAAACTGCATAAATTAAATACCTGTAATAGTTCCAGGTTTTTGAATAAGAAGTATCGGTATCTTTGCCATAATATCTTCATCATAATACTTGTCATTTGATGTACCTGGTATAAGAGATTCGCTTCTAAGTTTATTAATAATATTTGTAGGCACACAAGAGTTGCTTACAATATGCCGTATCTCTGCATCCCAAATAGGAGAACAATTACAATGATTTATCAGTTGATTAATAGGACTGGCTTGAAAAAATGTTTCCATTACCTCAGTATTGCTCTTTGATCTTTTCTCAGGTAAGTAAAAACGTGGATCTAAAACAGTTAATCCAATAATTGTGTTTGTTGGCAAATAATTTGGTGAACCCAGAGATCTGAATGCTTGCCATAATTGTTCTTGCTTCTTGAAAGTCTTTGTATTTTCTTGTTCTTTATAGTAATTTATATACCACATCTTTTTACCAAGTTCTGTGTTTAAATATTTAGAAATTGTAATATTTTCTTCACTTATTTCATCATTTTTTAGAACATTGCAATATGAGGAAATGTTTAATTTATTTAAAGATGGTACTTTTAACACATTTGTCAACACATTTAATGTTAGAGTTCCATAAAGCCGAAATCTATTTAATTCATTTCTTAATATAGTCATTTTACAGCCTTTATCATTAATATACAAGTAATTAAATTTGTGAACAGTACTACTTGTATTTTCTTCAATATTGCTGTGTTTAAATTCAAAACTTGAAACAATTTCGCTTAAAAAATCATTGTAAAAAGCAGGATGTATCCAAATCCAAATAGTTCTAGTATCTGTTTGTGTAATGTTTGCATTTGATTGGTGTGGCTGCCAGAAAAAGTTTACATTACCAATCGGAAAATATGGATAACCATCTCTTTTAAAAAACATGAGAGTCCCTTCCCTGGAGCCCTCAATATATTTTTTTGCTGCAAAAGTTAATGTTGATGGATTGCAATGTGCTGTCAAAGTTGTTTTTAATAAATTTTCATTCCCTGTTATTTCAATGCAAGTGTAATATGAAATATCTTGTAGTAGGCAATATTTTGCAGCAGCTCGATAATTGGCTCTGAAACACTTGTCATTTGGATGACTAGCAATCTTATATCCCCATTTGTCAACCATGTGAAAACGTTTTGCATGCCAAATGTGAGTTTCTAACCAAATTTTATTTCGTTGTCTGCGGTTATACTCGGAAAATAATCTATGTGGTCTTCTACGATACTTTCGAGATAATCGTTTGTTTACCGATGGCAAATCTTTGCCGTTCCCTGCTTTTGTCATTTGTGCCAAGTGTGCCTCTCGTAATCTACGAGGTAATCTTTTGACATTATGCGACATAACACGTCTACGCATGTATACGGGAAGTTTTTGAAAAACTAACTTCTTTTTTGTTTGCTGGGGATCCTCTGTAAGAAGCAGAACAATTAATATAACAGTTTAATTGCAACAAGTCCGAGAGTTGTTAATATACCTATCGAAGATGTCATTGCCGAAATTTCATGTGCTCGAGAAGAGACAAAATTCATAATAGATACTTCATGTGGAAGCGATTGACATCCTCCCAAGAACTCGTCAAACTGTTTCTTTTTCATGGTATTAAATTTTATATCACCTCTTTTTCGTCTAGCAAACATATTTTGATTTAGCAATTTGTGCGTATGTGTAGTATATATCAACCGTACCAGAGAGACTAACTCGAAACCGCGGTTTCCACGTGTACTGAAATAGAGGCTCGTTCGTGTGAAGCCAGCGCTTCGGCTGCTGTCGGATAGAAGAAAAGGCCAAGACTATACACTGTCTGTCCTACTCTTTCGCGGCGTCGCCGGTAGTTATCGCAGATCCGCGAAAACTTCTCTCGCTTCGAATATTTTATAATTTAATAATGTCTCGAGTTTTAGGAGTTTTAGGAAGTTTTTGGAGCTTTAGGAAATATATAGATTCTTCGTTCGGTCCGAGACATCCTATATAAAAATTGTATATACTTTGTGTACTTACAAAAATTATCATTTTTATTTTATTCTTTAAATATAAACTGCACATATGTTACTGTACAATTATGTTATCTAAGAAACAATTGCATTGCAAATTAAAGATTTTAAACGATAAGAATTTACACGAGCAGAACAGCGTTGATACATCCGTCGTTTTCGGGATTGTTTGTTACCTGAGCATACTTTCCCCAGACAACTTTTCCCGACTGAGTCACAAGACCCAATTCCGAAATATTCACCTCGATAATGGTGCCCTTAGTGATAACGCCTAAATTAGTATACATGGGAGAACTTGGATTCTTCTTGACGCCGATGATCGGCAGAGAGAAGGTCGCCTTTAGCTCGGGATGTGTGACGTGCGCGGTTTTAAATCTCAGTGCCATCGGCCTGATAAACCTCTCAAACTTTGGAGGTTTTCTCGTAAAGTTCTCTCCGACAAACGTCACCTTAGTCACCATGCGCTTCCATGATTTTCGTTTCGTCTTGCCGCTCCTCACGACTTTGAAGACCTCAGATTCCGACTGGGCGCGAACTTTTGGTATCGGCACGTCCCATTTGCCAGCCTTCTCCTTTCGCTTCTGCTTTATCATGTTTGACAGCACTTTTGCGCGCTTGGTGACATCGCGATCCAAAAGATATACCGGCAACGCTCCTTCTGGCAGCTTATCGGATTTTTCTTTGACCTTCTTCTCCTCGTGAGCTCGAATCTTCTTCTTCATTTGGATCTTCTCGTTGCGTCGCTCTTTGTTGAACATCTTTGCCTTCAGCCCACGTAAAGTGCGAGCCTGCTCTGCTCGCTTGTGAGGCGCACGGGCCTCTCGTTTCCTTTTCCTTTCCTCATAATCCAAACGGCGACCGTAGAGTTTACGGTGCCTCTCGATGTACTCGTTCTGCGGCATTTTTCTCTAGGTTTCTACGATTTCATGGAATAAATCGTATCCTAAAAAAAAAATTAAATAATTTGATACTTCTAATTGTACGCTGGAAGGCGTTTGCTGCGCCGACAGCAGCTAGCGAACGTAACTTTGGAGTCGTGTACGTCGAGTTTCACATGTGCCGCATGTATGTACCGCGCCGACCGGATTCTCGATGACCGATTTCCCCTCGTTCTCTCATTTTCTGCCTCTGCCGTCTAGAATTACGTACGCTAGTCGCTGTCGCCGCAGAAAACGACATATCTGCTTTTCGATGTACTTAACGTAATTAACATTGATCACACTTTAAAACAAAGTTAGAAATTAAAAAAAAAAAAAAAAAAGAGTTAATCGTGAATAACAACAAAATTATTGTAATATATATACTCAGTCGCTTCGGCAAGGTTAGCTGGCAGCAGCTGACAGTGGCACTCGTGCTCATGAACAAAAAAAAAGTAAAGTAAAGAGATAGTCGCACGAATAGCTTTTTCCTGAACGCACCTTATGGGTGTTCCAAATCGTCGCATGGCGGGAACAAGATACGCTTTGATAGAGTGTAGTTCGCAAAAACAATAAAAAAGACCTTTATATATATAATATATGGCAGCTTATTCATAATATAAATTAAAAAACATAATATAAATTACAATTATTACAAAATCTTTTTATTTTACTATTAAGTTTTAATTAAATGATGTTGCCGAGAAGCGGGTCTGCGATAACTGCCGGCGACGCCGCGAAAGAGTAGGACAGACTGTGTATAGTTCTGGCCTTTTTCTGTATCCGACGGCAGCCGAAGCGCTGGCTTCACATAGGCGAGCCTCTGCATCAGTACGCGTGGAAGCCGCGATTCGGAGTTGGGCTCTCTGTTTCGGAGCATTGGAGCGACCACCGGCAGCCGCTCGATGATGCGAAAGGGTTATCAAGACAAAACTACGCGAGATGTGCATTTTAACGTGGATTTAAGCGTCGTCGTCATTACCGCTGCGAGGTTTGGCGGTTTCATCGATTCCGTGGGTGTCAATGGGCGTACAGATACGAATTCGAAGCCGCTGTAAGATGACAACATGTGTGTCGGACCACTAAAAAAGATATGTCATTGGGGACCACTCTCCGCTCTTGGTAAGTGACAGGTGTTCTTTGTCAGGATTAGATCGTTTTTACTTTGCAAAATTTGTTAATCGATTGTAGTCTCGTCGCAAACGCGATAGACTTGTTCGCAATATTCAAATAGATTGAAAGTGCTTTTTTTTATTATTATTAAACTTTAATTTATTTATGACTGTTAACTTATTCAGCGTGTTACTGTTATAGATTAAATTATTAATTATAATTTTTTATTTTGTAACAGATGAGAAAAAATATTAACATTATGTAATTATCTGCATTTTTAGCAAATGCAGTTATTTTATTTGGCATTGGAAGTTGTAATTTGATGCAGGATACTTAAAATATTGTTGAAAGGACAATTAAATTTTTTACTGATTGTTTTTATTATATTTATTTGCAGCAACAATAAAGATAATTACGTTGATGACGATACACTGCAGCCGACAGTGGTGGCCACCACAAGATAGTGTTCCAGCAGCTGTAAATTTTTTGCTGTTTTTTACTCTTAGTGGATTGACTTTGTTTCATTTCATCAGTGCAATTTTTGAAGGACCTGGTTATCTTCCATTAAAATGGACGCCGGTAAAATATATTCGATAAAAATTTATTATTAAAAACGAAAATTTAAATTAAATTTAATATAATATGGCTGATTAATTTTGTTATATACCTGTATTAATACAATTTATTTTTAGGAAAAAGCAACAGATATACAATTTCTTCAATATTGCATTGTCTGCCAGGGTTACAAGGCGCCGAGATCACATCATTGCAGAAAATGTAAGAACTTTAGTATAACTCAAATAATAAAATTATAATAAAGTATTTATAATAAATTTAAATTATCTAATAGTCTTTAATGATTTTGTTAAAATTTTAATTTATTAACGTACTATATTATTGTTGTATTATTTTTAATTTAATTTAATTTCAATTATTTACTTATTTATTTTTTAGGTAATCGTTGCGTGATGAAAATGGACCATCATTGTCCATGGATAAATACATGTGTTGGTCATTATAATCATGGGCATTTCGCAGCATTTTTGGCAAGTGCAGTCGGTGGTTGTTGCGTCTCTTCTTTTATATTAATTTCCTGGATAGCGAGTGTGCTATCACTCAAGCCTCTGCCATTTCCACCACCAGCAGTTTTTACATTAATATTAGTCGTATTTACTATCGGTTTATCAATTGGTGTTGTACTCGCGGTAGGAATGTTATTATATTTCCAGGTAAGTTTTAAATATTATTATATTTAATTAATATATCATTTTAATAATTTTTTTAATTCCATAGTTATCGGCTATCATAAGAAATCAAACGGAAATAGAAGATTGGATTATGGAAAAGTCCCGATATCGGCGAGATGAAACGGATGCCAAATTTATATATCCATATTCAAAAGGATGGCGTTTTAATATTAG
Organism: Cardiocondyla obscurior; assembly: GCF_019399895.1. Lineage (NCBI taxonomy): Eukaryota > Metazoa > Arthropoda > Insecta > Hymenoptera > Formicidae > Cardiocondyla > Cardiocondyla obscurior. The sequence continues at coordinate 549,597 of NC_091864.1, forward strand.
CCAAGTTCTTACATGGGATTGCACTCCTGTCGGCGATGGCATTACATGGCCTGTTATTGACGGCTGTGATCAGTACACATTAACGGTAATTTTTATTTAATTACTATTTACACATTATATTGTTAACTATTAAAAAAACATTACTTTGCAGAAAGAACAACTTGCACAAAAATTGGATAAACGAAAAAGAGCACGCAAATATCGAATTATAAAACCAATATCAGGATCCAAGTTCCCAATTGGACATGGTTGCGGTGTATTTTGTCATCCGCTTTATACCGATGAACCTCGCATCAAATTAGATGTTGATGATATTGTAGTTGTAACACGTTGGAAGAAGTATGTATTCTGTAGTGGATATTAAAGTTTTAAAAATATATTTTGATTGATTTGCTATAATACTAGACGAAAAATATTTATTATTTGTTGCAGGTATTGGCTATTTGGAGAAAAAGAACAGAAAGAAGACGAAAATTCGAAATTGAAACGTATAAGGGGATGGTTTCCGCGGCCCTGTGCAATAGAAATAATATAAAAAAAACCTATATAACTCGAATACATTCTCTAAGACTAATTTATGAATTTTAAAAAACTTTTGTGGCAAATATTTGTAGAAGTACGAAAAATTACTTAATAATTTTTAATAAATTATTAAGTAATTTTTCGCAATAAAAATTTTTTATCGTAAAAAAACTATGAAATATCGTAATTGTAATCGATAAATATTTTATACGTCATGCCTATTTGTGTTCAAATCGATATATTTTTCTTGCATTTATTTGACACAATATATTGAGACATATTTCTTATAATACTTTTCTGTAAATAAGTAAAATGTATATAAATTTTTATTAATACACAACAGTTTTAATACATAATACATGTACAATATAATTATTAGAAAATGTAACAAGTAAATGATTTATTTAATATTTTTCATGCTGCCACCATTTGTCGGTGGCGGCGGTAGCGAGTAGCGACAGTGGCGTCTCTTAGAGAATTTTTTCGGAACCGAGTGCCATTCCCGCCAATTCCGTAGCCACACCTTTTTTATAATGGTTGCCGTTTTCCGTCACCATGACAACGAAATTATTAGCGGGAACGGTCTCTAACCATACCAACTTACATTTCCTATATTCTGTTAATTGTCGAGCACTTTTGGAGTCTCGGCGCCGCAAAATCCTGGGTTTGACGGTATTTATTTATTTCGTTTACTTTATACTTCCCGATCATTTATATGACTGCGTGATTAAATTATCGTTTTTATTAACTGTATTAATCGTACGTACGTAGATATATCTTACATGACACAAAGTATCATATGATACTTTAAACGTTTTTCGTTTCTTTATATGTAATTAATATCGTATACATATGTATAGCGAGTGGTGCTCAGTTAATTTAGAAAATAATAAAAATTGAGCAAACACTCTTATCACGAAGGGAACTACACGAGAGAATCAATCTAAATCGCGCAGGAGCGACAATAATGAATTCAATTCCATCTAACACGGCTTTCTCTAAGACAGAAGATGCGCTTATCACGAGAATTTGTATATACGTCAGACTGATTAAATTATAAAAAACATATTTGTAACGTAAAATAATTATGCAAAAAAATTGTTTGCTCTTGCAATGCGAACCTGAAACAAAGTATTTCTAGCGCGTATACAACCGATGGCCTGAAAAGGCCGTGGAAAATCAATAATACGATGTGAAAAGTCACATCGAGTTGTGTGAACTCGCTGTGCATGTGTCGGAATATGCACGTTTACGTGTTATGCGCTCACGCTTTTGCATTTATGCGCGCTCGTTCGAAGAGTCTAACACGCAATACAATTGCTCCGTACGTCTGCGGAGCGTCTTGAATTACCCTGCTCATCTTTATCGAGCGCGCGAACAGTTATTTTTATGCAATAATAGCGAGCGAGTATATTGCGCGCAGAGAAACATATCGCGTAACGGTCAATGTTACAAATTCTGGTCTGACGCAACACGCAAATTTACGCGCATAACACCATCGCGCGTAACATTTAATTGACAGTGAAAGGATAGCGTTAGCGGCTCGCGAAATACGTCATCGAACGCAGTATGCAACAGCTTAATTTAGCTGGATAGAGATACGATACGACTTCGTATTACTACGCGATAAATATTTCAAGTCAACGAGCCACCGTTGCTCCGTTGAAACATATTCATTACTAGCTGCCAAACTTCTTTAGATAATTTAGATAATTTTATCAGTTTTATTTTTAATTAATATGAATTTTTTTCCATCCATTCACTTGGAATCTTAGAGTTTAATTCATTTATACATTTCCTTGCGACATGTAAATACTTTAAAAATATATGCGAGAGTATTTTAACGATGAAAATTACATTTGTGGAATATTGTCAATTTAAAAATACTTTAATTTCAGGTAACAAGGAGATAAATAATTCTAACGCAATTGGATAATTGTAATGGATATAATTATACGTCATTTATCAAGAAATTAACTTTATACTTGAGAATAATAGCAGCGTTGCATCACAATATCATTATGTGAAGGGAAGTAACACTATTTACGTAAAAGGAAGTAACGCTATTTATGGGAACGCTATTTAAGTTTCTGTTACGTCTGCTGCGCGTTAAACTCGTAGATATTCTCCTAAATGAACGAGGAGCGAAACCGGTTGCAGGATCGACGAAGGGATTGAGTGAAAGTGAAGGATCAGTTTAGCAAAGGCGAGTGCGGGGCTTTGTGATCCTATGGTGGGATTCCACCAACGTTTGGCTCGCTAGTAACCGATTGGGCATTTCAGTTTCTTAAGCGCGGATCTGTCACGAGCACTAAATATCTTCTTGTCCTTACAGGAGAGCTAACACTTTGCTTCGAAGCGTAAGAAGCGATCAAGATGCATCTCGCTTATCGCACGACGATTTTGTTTGCGGTCGTCTTGCTTTCGACGGTTTCCGTTTTCGGATTTCCGGATGGCGGACCGGTGGACGCGTGCGTGAAGCCGCGACCTAATCAACCTTATCACGGCGAGGCGCGATCGCAGCCCTTAAGTACGAGCCCTTACAAAATACTGGCTACTTCGTCGCAGTATGGACCGGGCACGCAAGTCACAGGTGAGTACCGAGTTAATTTCTTATCAATTAAAAATTAACGATGACTTTTTGTTAGAGCAGTTTGGAAGACTGTCACGTGAGAAGTAGCGATATCAGGGAAACTTTGGAGAACGTGTCTTTACGGTATTCAAAGGAATAATATTCCGGGACGAAGTTAACAAGTTAACGGAAGAACGGCATATAGACTGTTAACTGGGAATTGAAAGGCTTAAGACTAACATAAGTAGTTTTTAGTTAAAGCTGAACATTAGTTTATCCCGCAATAAATAGATAGAACGAGATAACTTCGGTACTAGTTTAAAAAAAAATTTATTTGTATTATATGGCGAAAGAGATTTAAATTTTAAATTTGTAAATGTAAAAAAGTCGAGGGATTATCGAGGAAACGTGCATTTTATCCGACAGACGTAATTGGTACCATCAAAATTGCATTCATTGTGAAACTGTGGTGAATGTTCGTAACGATGCATTCTGTCAGCGTTGTTGAGGCACATCTTCGCACGCAGATCAATGGCAAATTAGGCTGACGGGAGGGATAATTGTGCCAGCGCCCGTTTTCGTACGTGCGAATAATTCGCATACGCGGGTCACGCGTGATTGAACGTAGATGTCATTCATCCGCGAAGGAAGGTTGAAACGAAAGTCTAAGAGCTGCGTTAGTTGTGTAATGAAACGTCAATGTTAGATTGCGAAAATCGTATCGCGGAGCAAATGCGTGTCGCATAATTCCCGCGATATCGCAGCGCGCACGGTTTTCACGAGCAAATATTGAATTTAACTGGATTCTTCTCTAAACGTTCCAATTACGCTGCGTAATGAACGATGTCGATGCTATAGGATCTCGTGCGACGAGAGTTTGAATAGTATCGAACTGCGGATTCTATTTGCACATCAGTAGTATAATCCTATGAGCATTTTCTTTTAGACTCTTCTCTCTTTTCCTCGTAGCTCGGTTTACTCGTGCTACTAACGCTCGTTTCAAATCCACCCGAGGGATATAAATTGCGACTACTGGGCTACGTTCGGCTATTTCCTATTTCTTTTATATATGAAATCACTCCGCCGATATCTCACGACGGATTTGCGCGCGATTGCCTTCGGCACGTAAAATTCACATGTATTATGGCAGCGAGCGTTATATCATCTCGAATGTAGATACATAGCTGGCGATAAGTAGCAAAGAGAATTTCGTTCGGGTGAATGTTCGTTTCTATTGTTCTATTTTTCTTTTTATTGAAACGCTTTTCTATTTTTCAGTCACCATTGCGGGAGCACCGTTCAAGGGATTCTTCCTGCAGGCACGCGATTCCAGCACGAACGAATGGATCGGATCCTGGACGCGTACGCCGAATACGAATATACATTCCGAGTGCAGCGCTGTAACGCACGCGGATCCGCGTGATAAGGAACAAGCCACTTTTATCTGGAACGCACCAGCGAACGCACGCGGCAGCGTTTATTTCACGTGAGTATCGCACTCCGCGACGACCGGAAACCCCATGGAAAATATCTGTACGTAGATTAACGATGAGGGAAGGACGAGAGTTGTCGCAAATTACGATCGTCGAGGTCTGCATTTGTTCGCATAATTATCAAGGCTGTTTGGAAGATGTGTCTCCGATGAGACATGTGACATTACGTTATAAATATACATTCGCGCTTATCTCTGAAATAATTGCTTAAGAATTCTGCAGCGAGACTTCGCGCGATTTATACTTTAATTACATATTCCGCGACAATTGTGAGCATGCAACACGTATTTTATGTAACGGAATCTAAATTTCAAGGCATATGATCATGATTACGTAAATCATACAAATCGTGCTCGATGAGAAAAATATCTTAATTTTTCTATTTTTATTGTAAGGTTTTTATTTAATAAAAAAAAGTGCAAAGATTACTTTAATAATAAGATAGATTTCAAAGAATTTCAAGAATTCTTTTTAGCACGCCTATTCGCGATGTGTCTTTCATAATGCCGCTAAATCAAATTAATAACCGTAAAATGAGATATACCCAATACACGTGCATGATTCGCGGTCAGTACACGATGGCGTAATGGGACTAATTGTACGACGTTAGCCACTGGAAATAATTGCTTTTACCATTCAGTCATTCGTAACTCCACGCATGCACGAGACGTGTTAATAATCTGTTGAATTTCCCAACACGATTTTATAAGAAAGAATTAGTTTTTTAAAGTTGAATATTTTTTTTTACAGGAATAAAATTATTTATCATTATTAATTACCTCGTTATTTAATTGATTTATGCAGATTAAATATTTTCCTAAGAACTATCAGCGACACAAAATATAAACCGGAATTTCTTGTTCTTTTTTTTAATTACTTTTAGAAATATGCAAATTAATTTTAAATCAATATCTCCGTAAAGCAGGTGATTAAAAACTTTTAATACATATAATATTTTGATCGTAAAATAAAATTGAATTACAAATTTTGTATAAATTCTGAAATATAATGTAAAACAGCAGCTTAAAGTTTATTTTAGAAAATTGTGAAATGTAATACTTTTGTTTTTTTAAAGATTTATGTTGAAAAATATTTTAACAGTTATTACAATAATTTTTTTCGTTGTTTCAGTGGTACTGTATTAAAGGACTATGCAACATTCTGGTCCGAACTCGTGTCGCAGGTGGCAGAATAATAATTCGTCAGCATACTGTCTGCATCTTTACTCGTCGACGAAGTGCTTCCGCCAAAGGATAGATCCTATCTTTATATATAAATTTTTAAATTTTCCTCGTTTGCTATGTATCCCGACATACATACGACATGTTACGCAATATATTTTACATAAATCTTATACTTCAGCATTATTCCAGGAATATCAAGCGTTTTTGAATAATAAAAAAATCATCGAAACGCTGCTGGTTCTACGTATTTGTTAACTGTGTCTCAGCGTTTATCGATCTTTTTTTTTCGAGTGAGCATATTATTAAAATACAGTCACCGTGGCATTTATTCGTCAACTGTCTTTCTTCTGTAGTGATTCTATTTGTTTCTCAATAAAATAACGAAGAGAGTTAAGGAATCGCACATGGAAAAAGATTCTTGACCTATCAGTCGAGTTGAGCAATGATTGATCGACCGAATGTGAATAATTAAAAAGAAATGTGATATGCAATATAATTTTTATAATTAAATTAAAAATTTTGCTTCAAAAATTATATATATAAAAAAAAAATGTAATGTCACGCTAGGGATACATGTAAGTAAACTTGGGTGGATTACTACCATCTCGTGGCGTCTTGGCGAGGGTTCCACCATTTCCTCATCCCATTAATGGAGCTCGGCACGCTTTTACGTGAGCAGAAGGATCGAGGAACGTTACATAAGACTCCACTTGCCGGGTAAAAGTGGGCCACACTGGTATTACAAACCTGACAAGTCTAAGACTGCTTTTTTCTTACTTTTACCACTTGGCTCCGGCTCGAAAGGGTCCAGGAAATTGATCCCGCATCGTTATATTTTTCTCAATAAACGTCGGAACGTTGACATGAATATTCAACCGTTACGCGATTCTTTTTATTCTCTAATGATTTATAATCGCGAAGTGATAAATTGTATGCCCCGCTGGGTGCAATAATTAAATTGTAAAAGTTCCAACAATTAATTATCGGTCGGATTCGTTCGGCTTAATGAAGTTACGAACCGTCAGACGTGAGATGCATCCAGCTTGTTAGAAATACGTTGTTTTTTCGGCGAGAAAAGTGTTAAGTATATCACGCAATCAATGAAGTTATTATTAGACTATAGATGGACGTTATAAATGGACGGATAAAGAGGAAGCGGCTCTTTAATCACCTGCACGTCCAGAATAAAAAGCTGGATGGCCAATAAAGCCAGCGAGAAATTGCAACGGGATAACTTGCAAAAATTTACCATCGCACCCACGACTCGTCGAACAGCTTGAAAAAGTTGGCGAGTTTAAAATTCAAAACTACGAAATGCCGAAATTTTCTCGTGGATTTAAATTTCCTCAAACTCTTGAGTGACTCCCGCGTTACGTCGGCGCGTCGCTTCGTCTTACTTAAGGAAGTGATTGATGAAGAATCTGTCATCGAAGAGTGAAGATCTATGGTTTCGAGGCTCCCCGAGGCGTCATATTGATATTCATATTTATGTAACATAGCGCGCCTCCTTCCACCCACTACTTTTCTCATCTCGCGAGCTCTCGAGTTTCGCGCGCCCTCTAGAGAAGCGTGAAGTTAGGCGCTTGTTTTCGTGTGCCGCGTCATCGTCAGCACCTCGTCGACACACCGCAGGTTGACGAGGAGGAAGTGTCGGGTACCGCCGATCGTTCGGGTGACCGCGGTTACGGGTTTCGCCCGAGGAATGATTCAGACACCGGGCTCTGCCCGCCGTTTGCGCGACAGCGGGTGGCCGCGAAGGGGGTGGACGCCGCGGAGCAACATCGACACCACATCGCGCCGCGTCGCGCCGCACCGGCGGTCAAGGAGGTGGAAGCGTGGCTGTATTGCGCAGAACGCCGGCGCTCTGGCGTCGCGACGACCCTTTCGTCGGAGTGAGTCAGGCCGGTCGTTGCTTGGTGCCCGCTGCCTTCCCGTCACGGTTACGCGGCACAATCGCACGGTGCACGTAGGACGCGCCGCGGTCAGGGAGCGCGCGAACGTCGGTCCCGCCATCGTCTCGGGCTCCCGTTATCCGATTTTCGGGAACGCAGGCGCCAACGGTCGCGAAACAAGCGAGGGAGTCTGGTACGCGCCGGGCGGCGTGACGCTTTCGAACGACGACGACGAGGACCGCTAAATCGCAAGAGGCGGAGGGGGTGGATCCACGCGGACGGAAGAAAGGAAGTGAGAGGGACAGAGACAAAAGAGTCGGAAAGCTACGGCGTCGGGTTCCGCGGCGACGGCTATGCGCGTCATCGATCGCGCGTGCCTCCGCGATCGGCTGGAGATGTGATACCGGAAGTAGGCCAGGCAGGGTTGACCTGCGTGGGCGTGCAGGTACGCGACGTGCGGGCTGCGTGCGTGCGTGCCGTGCATAGGCCGCAGGTGTGCCGCGTGGGCCCACGGGGGGTCCAGCACTCGTAGAGATGAGCATCACCGTCGCGATCTGCCCTTCGCCGGCGTACCCGACGTCAGGGACCAACCCCTGGTGCAGCACCACCGCCGTGCGGCTTCTCTGCGTCGTCCTGGTCTCCTCCTGGATTATCCTCGATCAGCCGGCTCTGGGTCTACCGGATTCCTCGAAGCTGACGACTGCAGAAAGTAAGATCTTTGAATCAAATAGCTTTCTCTCACGCTTGTTCAAAGCGCGAACTTTTCTCTTCTTTTTTTTTTTTCTCCTTCGAAAAGTAACTCGAAAGGAGTTCAAATAGAGATTTAATTAATTAAAGAACACTTAAGAGAGTCCAGGGATCTTTCAAATAATATTCTATATCAATCCGTTGACGTTTCAACGTACGTAAGATTTCATTAAGGTCATAGTGTTGATGATGATATTGCATGTAAAAAATAAGTGCCAGCTATATCATTATATTAATAGCTACACCGAGCAAACGTGTAGTATTATTATCGCACACATCATGTAACGTAGGTAAAGTAAATAAATTTTCAACATTTAATTTATTTGTTACATGAAAGTACAAGAAATCAATACATTTTAATAATACACGTTAAAGCTGAAGTGAAAAAGAAAAAAGAAGAAAAAATTAGAAACTCTAACAGCTTACTTTATAAGTAACACACATTTATTTTCTGCGATATGCATTTTTATATTTTTCTTTACTATTATAAAATGTGTGTGGGCACGCTGTGCAAAAATATTGTGAAATGTCGGATTAACGCGAGTAAACTCTTTCGGCGAAATTTCTGTGGCAATATTAACAGAAAAAACTCCGCGCTGATCGTTTACCGTCGTGTTCGTTAACACATGACGTTTTGACATCGCAACAAATATTGCATTAAACGGCTATATCGATAACAGCACAGATCGATGCTGAGGGACGGGGTTAAAGAAATTCGTCAGATTCAATCGATCAAATTTTCCAAAGTTATCAAACCACGCGTTTGCTAACTTCGCCGATATTTCGTTAAAAAAAAAAAAAGAAAGGAAAACATAATAATAATAAAAAAAAAATATTGATTGCGGCACGTAAATATACTTGTCTCTCGGTTTATATGATACTTTTTTGCGCGATCCACCCTTCACATTTACGTCCCTCGTAAGCTTTTCGGAATAAGAATTGCTTTATTATTTCGGGACGCCCCTTCCATAGTTTCATATTACAGAATCCGCCGATATAATCAGATAAAAAAATTCCCATATAAATATAGGATGAATTATGAACTGATATCTTTTTTTTATAAGAAATTGTTCGCGGTGATTGTCGTGTTTATACGTTAACGTGCATGTTTAAGTTCTTCTTTTGATTACTTTTTTTTTTTTACTGCTTTAAAAAATGGACTGCACACGAGAATAATCTCGGGAACTACCTTTAGGTATAAACTTACATATAAAAAACCAATTATTTTTATCAGTTAATCTTCTTCGTCCCGTGATCCTTAAAGTTACGGATGAGGAAGTGCGGATCAGTCGTCGGAAGAGATAACGATCTTTATAGATAGAATATTTCGCCTCAAATAGTTTTCCACAATTTTTTTTTGTTCAGGAAGGATTTTATCTAACTTCCCGACACACTGTCTTCATCTTTTATTCATTTAGATCCGCGGAATTTCCGTAGGCTAACACAATTTCGAAAAGAATACCGGAGTTCTGAGCTTCTTTTCGTGCTGAAAAATTTGTTGGTTCAGGGTTCTACTAACGATCCGCATTCATAACTCGTTCGATACATTTCGGTTCGTTCGCCTTAACGCATTTGTCTTATATAGATATTTTTTTATTTTTTTTTTATTTTAATAATTATAAAAACAAGAACGTTGGGAAACTCCCTTTGTTTGATTAAAAAGAAATTTTAAATTAGCTTTCATATTGGAGAGTAGTATTAATCCTTCTTGATTAAATTTTAAAATATTCATCGATATTACATTATCTCATATCTAGGTGTACAAGTCCAATCAACTTATTCGCTTTATAGCTTTTCATAAAAATGTAAAGAAATATTATTTATAAATCATAATTACATTTACTGCATCTCGAGTGTTACAAAAATTTATCTACTAGATTGCGACAAGGTAATTAAAATCTTTAGTAAAATAAAATCTACGGAAGCATGAAGAAGAAAAAAAAAAAAAAGAAAACGATAATTTTAATTGCAATCTTGAAAAGCATGGTGCAACAAGTAAAAACATTTGCGGTATAATAGAACCTGTTGCGGAATGACGAAAAGCGTTTATGTATTTAAAGAAATTAATATACTAATATCTCGATAGAAAATTTAAGACGTACGGTTTCCGAACTCTCGTGCGCATTCTATTTCTTGTGACATTTAGCGTTGCCGAAATTAAATTGATCGGTTGCACGAAGATTGCGACTTATATTCTTAAGTTCGCTGAGATTCGATTCAACTCTTTGTTAACCTTGATCCGTAATACCGCTGCACTTCTTAAACGGTGCTACGATCGTGCGACCCAAAGTTTGCCTGACTGAAAGAATTAAAGTAAAAGAAATTTGTCGTCTGATTTTCTCGTTGAAATTATTGTGGGAAAATAGGCCACGGGCGTAACATATAAAAATAATTTTTACAGTATCTCGCAAATAAACGATTTGCGAAGGACGGTGACGGGCAGCAAATATAGAATTTATTAATTATGAACGGTGCATCGAAGTTCGAAGAAAATGAGGCGAGTGTCGCGTAACGCGGGAGAAATAAAAATAACTAAATTATTATTTGGTCATAATGAACACTTAATTGCTCTCTTTCAATAAAAAAGTTTCCCGTGCGCTTCAAGGTACGCCTTTATTCCATGCTCTGGTTATTTTCTCGTAATAAAGCAGAAATGTCGCTGCGTCTGATGACAAATAGCTTTCAGGGAATAAATGTTGGCGCGTTGGTGGCGTCAATTTGTATCCATTATTGACGAGCTTTCTCCTGAGCTTTCATCTCGCGACAAATGATTCAGGATTCGTTTATTATTCGTCACATTATCGCAAATTCATCTAAATAAGATTACATTTACGAACGTAAAATGGGAAGGAAAAAAAGGAATCCTAGTATTTGCAGAAAAAGAAATAGATCACATGTGATCTCACAGTGATCGAATTAATCTCACCAAGTTGCGTAAGCGCTAGGCTTTTTAATCAAAAGCTAAGATAAGATAAAATTTTACGAGCACGAGTCTGACATGATGTGCTTGCGTACATAAATCCTGATGATAACCGAGGATACATTTACAAATTGCGCATAAATCATTACGCGATATTAATAATAATGATACGTTAAATTTTATAACGCTATCGATTTTAATTTTCATATTTTAATTCGTAAAATCGACGCTTGATTCATGACATAGACATTACATTTCGGGCATGCGAGTCTTTCTCTTCCGGGGATAATGAACGATTATTACGATCGAAAAAAGTTATTTCGGCAGGGTTATTTTTTTTTTTTTTTCTGAAGCATAATCCGCGATGAAGTTTCGCGCGCGCGTACAAGTTTATCTTATAAATCTGATCAAGCTTGATCGCACCGACCTCGACAATGGCACTGTGCCAAGCCAATCTTAAACGAGCTTGTATCGATAGTTCCCCCGTGGTATTGTGGCAGGAGCATCAGGTAGGGTGCGCGTGGTCGGAATAATCTCACGAGATGAACGTGAGCGACAGGCCGCTTCTAGATTTCTCAGAATTGAGATCGGCGTTGGACGCTTGCATATGCATAGATCAGTTTATCGAGATAGCGTTAATGACTCTATCTTACGCGCATTGTTGAACGCTCGGCTTGCAACTTCACATGACAGCGCGCGACCGACTGTAAACCTCGATAAGTCGGACTTTCCCTCGTTTACGTGGATCGTTGCGGCTCGCATTAAATTCTTAGAAGGGGTGGGTTCTTTTTTTTTTTTTAAACTTTGCACCGTTTACTCTTTCACAATTTTTTTCTTTTTTTACCTTGAACAAATATTTTTTCTTACTCGGGCGACTTTTAATAGTTCTGGCTAATAATACCGTGCGAATTGCTTGGAATATTTTCACGAAAATTTAATTAACTTCAATTAATTATCTTTAAATCGGTTTTTCAACTGATTAAGTAATTGAATAAATATTTGAACTTTCCTCAACGAAATTAAGTTACTTTTACCGGAGAAATTGAAATGATCGTAATGCATCTCGGATCACAACGTAAGTGCAAGTGACGTGACACATGCGAGACGCCAAGTATAAAACACACGAAATTGATCAATAAACGACAATAACGTAGGCCCGTATATAGCTGTTATTTATTTACGTCACGCATGCGATAAGTAACACTCTTACTGTTGCAGTTCGTCAGAGCACTGTGTAAAGATTGATTTAAAATAATATTATGTAAAATAGGAAATTGGATTTGAAATCGAGATTGCGTCTTTATCGTATAAAAGTTCTATCGAGGCATTTATTCCCTTCACGTGTGCGCTATTTGGTGCGACACTGACGGGATAAAGCGATTCCACAAGCCGCACGAGTGGAGGACGCTCGCGAGCTTGCTCTTTGCGAGATAAGTACATTTTTCCGAACAATAGCGAGGTCAAAAGCGTCGTCTGCGGAATATTAAAATTTATCGCTCATCCCCGACGTTCAGTCGCTCCAATTCGTGTTTTTAGCTGCCGCCGCAATTTTGTAACGCTCGTGCGTGCGTGGATTACCTTGGCGTATCTTTTCATTGCGCCTCTACACTGGGGGTGATCGATATCAAAGATATTATGTCTCGAAGTACTGCAGTAATCGCATTATTGAACCTATGCAACGTAAATGCACCGCGTGGTTTATTTGATAAACTGACACGTTGGCGCGATAAGGTACGAAATACGGGAAAATTTAACGTCCAAATATTTATTTAAAGATTACATGCATTACGTAGACTTGTCGCTTTTCTCGAGCAGAATTTTTTAATTGCGTCAATAATGCATTCCGTATCATGTTCTCCAGTTTCGTCTGCTATCGATTCTACATTTTATTAGCGATCACTTCGATAATAAATGCCTTTTCGTATTTGTGGCCCGCCTGCAGAACTGCGCAAGAATAAAACGGATTCAGTTACGTCTGCTTTAAAAAAAAAAAAAAAAAAAAATTATCTAACAAAATAAGTCTTAGTCGTAGCAGTACATTGCAAGAAAATAGACTACGTGGCATTATTTCCAAATAAATGGTATGGTTCAATCGCAGTACTTAACACACTTGTAAGATTAAATTGCAGGCCTTTGTTTAATAATTGGATATGATATGCCCCACTTTTAACTGCTTTAGCCCGATGTAAAGACAGTGATTGATACTCAACGTTATCCGTGTCAGTCGGTCCGATGGTCATTTTGAAATAACAATCTACTTTGCGCGGACTTGTAAGGAGAAACGAATTTTATAGCCGCGATAAAAAAAAAAAAAAAAAAAGAAGATATATTTAATTTTTATTTGTAACATTTACGCGACTTGTGCAATAGAGATGCGCAGCGAAACGGTGGATATCATATTTTCTCATTTTTCTTTCCGCCGTTCTATTTTCCTTCTTGTCAATACCTGTAGAATTTTTCAGCGAGATCATTCCGCATTATTTCAGTATCTCCTAGCGCCGCGTTTCGTCCTTTAGGAAAATAAAGACCGTATTTATAAGCGACGGTTGTCGTTTCGTGCTGAATTATGTACCGCGTTATGCCGGGCGAAGCTCCCTGGCTTTCCCTTCTAACTCGAACGTAAAAGTTTAAACAGCCTCGTACAAGTTTTAATCACCGACAAGCATCGATCGTTAAATGTTGTCGCATCTTTTCTATCTCTAACACAGATAGCACTTATTATTACAGCACAAGCGGTATTTCTTTTTTTTTTTTTTTTTTATTAAGTTACGCTTAATGGAAGATCGTTTTTCTTCATTATTAAATATCTCGAGTGTGCAAATATTTATTGAACTAATACCCCGCGACGTTTCGCCGCGTCTTTGCGGTACTTTTTAAATGGAAAGAGATTTGGGTTTGTAGCGAATTTAATTTCACGATCCACGCTTTCGGTTTAGTTTCGACGGATCGCGTTCTGAGATATTTTATTCTTTTCGGAGGACTTATTTCGGACTAGCACTTGCGAGGTGCTGGTGCGAAAGATAGCACAATGCGCGATAATACAATGCAGGCACGTGTAGAATCTGCGCTTTGTGGCACTTAATTACGACCGACGTCTGTTCACGGAGTTACAGGGCGTCGGGGCACCTTTTATTCGAGGTTGCAACGTAATTAGAACGTGCCTCGAGGCACGTGTTACCGTCTCTTCGAAATGCTTGGGGTCGTGCTTTCTTATGCGCACGACTTGGCGCAGACTACAATGGCACTTTAACTCCTACGATCGCCTGTTTATTTAACCGAGAAAGGGATATCTCCCAAATACACATAGCCTAGGGATACTAAATTGACGGGCAAATTGTATCATCAAGATGGTAGAGGAGGAAGAAACGGGAATTGTATGTATTACAGAAATTAATTCTTAAGTTATCATAGATGATTAATTCCGTTTGAAATTTTGATCGAATTTCGGGAAATAAATTAAAAAAAAAAGAAAAAAATAATAATTCTTGAAGATGACGTTGATTCCAAATTTAGTCTTGATATAATTTACATATTCGTACAATTTTCCTTTCCGCCTTTCCGCATAAAAACAGGGTGAACGAACGACGGAATTGCAATAGGCGTAAGGTTACTGCAGTCTGCACTGCGGATTCACGTGCACCCAACTTCTCCGATAACGTGCACAATCGTACGGGTTCTGAATTTGGACGGTCCCTGAAAATTGCGTTTAACGTTAGTAATGCAAATGCATAATGTACGTAGGAAATCCGTAATGGCCATATATTTATCACATTTTCACTGTACGTAACGAAGCAATTTTGTAGGTTTAACACGAAGGGATATGAATTACATTTGGGGTTCTAATTAAGTTATTAAAAGGCTAGGGAGTTGATAATAATTTTCTATAATTGAGTTATCTGTTGAATTGTCTGTTCTATGTCACATTTGAATCACTTGTATTTATTAATGATATAGCATATATATTTTCGCTCTAATTAATAATCTAAATATTAATATTGTTGCATTGATTTTTTTTAACAACTTTCTAAAATTATCCATTTGCTATTTAATATAATAATTTCAAATTTAGAAAGGTAGCATGTTACATTAATATTTATTTTAATCACCGTAATCTCTAATCTTATTTCTGACTTTTTAATTTCAGTTTTATTTGCACGCTAGACATTTTAATTATCCGTCGAATATACTAATGACTAATTAACGAATAGTATTCTGGGAATTCTCATTATCAGATAATATGCGATAATTGGATTGTGACGTTTATTACTGATGTCGGCTAGTTTTTATTTCGCATTTGCATATTAATTATGTGAAACGAGATGCATAATTACACCTGTAAAGCGGTTCAATTATTAAACTCGTTCCCTATTTCATCAAATGTTTGGCGTGGTTCTGTCCCATGGACGACTAGAAAATTAAATTTTAATGTTAAAAAACGTTTTAGTAGTGTCAAATTAAAAAAAAAAAAATTATTTAACAGCGCGCCGAATCTTTGCAACAATTTGCGCCGATACAACGAGTAATTTTAACAATTACTCTTCTTTTGCCATTTCCCTCAATCCTTTTTTCCTCAATTAGTCATTTTATGACCGGCCATCACGCAGGTATAAATACGGGGGCATATTAAAACTCCTGGAAGTAGATGATATATTTCTAGCCTCCGTAATTCCACGTATTGACGCACGAGCTAGGGACGCGTGCAAAAATGAAAAGATCGGTATTTTGTAATTTACTTTAGGCACTTTTCGTCCAAGTGCATCGCGCACCATTTGCAGGCCTTTTTGCGACTTTTGCCGCATTTTGTTACACTTTGCACTTTGTGGCAGCGAATGCAAACTGATCGATCCGCCTGTTACGGTTTTAAAATTCACTGGAATAGCGACGGTGCAGCCGAGCTGCGTCGGGTGTTACGGAATTTCGCTGTTATTTTAATTCCTCCGCGCAGTAAAATTAATTGTCCGCCGTTAGTTCTTCATTCAATTTCGCGGGCTGTGTCGCATCCGATAACGGGCCTGGTTTTACGCAGGAATTGAGGTACGCCTACCTATTTCGGAGGAAGTTGAATGCTTGTCGTGCCTCGCCGCAGCAATCTGTTGCGCAGCACTTCCGCCAAATACGTCGTCGTATTTTCTCCCGCGAGAAACACATCGTCAGCAGAATTCACTATTGTACTGAACAGCACAATTCAGAGATAAGAACGAGTGAGCAAATAAAGTTTGGAGGCTGCGGCTTCGTTTGAACTTAATTTATTGTTTTTGGGTGGGTTTCTTAATTAAATTTAATAATCAAATTAAATTGAAAGATAGATTATAAATAATTAAGCTAAGTTTTATTATCGCGCGGAGAAATAATTAACGTTTTACTTTGATATAAAAAAAAATAAAATAAAATAAAATAAAATAATTTAATTAAAAAATATCGTTATCGCGAAGCAGTCGACAGAATTCAATTTGTCGCGTTTATATTAACAAGTTTACAGTTGTAGGATTAAAAGCGTGGTTCTCTAGAGAGGATTACGAGATTCCTCGGTGATAGTTGCCTAAGACTAATTTCGAACTCGTTAAACTCTACCGGCTCATCGGCTTTATCTCATCTTTACTTCGTAATCGTTGAAAGGAAATTGTGATGTACACCGTCGTTGGACATAAGTTGAAACGGTTCTTAAATAGTCAATTAATAAGCACTAATAGTTACCTGACAATTAACTGCATTTTAATTTCACGATAACGGTGCTAATAAGAGACTAATATAAAAGACTTTTTATTTAAAATCTTTTTTTTATGTACTTTCAAATCGATGCTAAAGCTGGCTAACTAAAAATCGAGGAAACGAGAGTGGCTTGAAGCGATTAATAAGAGTGATACATCCAGCAGTTAGCTGAGCTGGTAATTTAACGATAACGATGCGGGTAGAAAAAAAATGCAAACTCTTTTTTTTCTCTCTTTTTTTTTTTCTATCTCCATTTTACTTTTGGACCGTCGCCAAAACTGCGACTAAAAATTCAGGAAATTATAAATTGTCTCCCGTAGCAGTGTCGCTTGACGAATCCGGAATAAATTTGTAGAAAAATTGTAATACAAGCAGGAGAGAGTTGTTTAACTGCAATTATTCAGTGCTGTGTGTTCAGTTTATATTTCAACTTTTTCCGTATTAATATAATAACGGGAATTTTTTGCGCAAACACATTATTCAATTTTGATATATTTAAATATTGTTTCGAATTTTAGATGGAGGTATTTGGGCCTAGTAGATTTTAAATTTTTATGTAACTGTTCGTTTTACAAAAGAGAGAGAAAGTAAAAAAAGAAAAATAAAAAAGAAAACTGGTAATCCACAATCTCCAGGGCAAACTGCGTGTCGTGGCGATGACGACGATGCCGCAATATTAATCCCCGCACGCAAGTTTATAGAGCTGCATGCGCTTTTTTAATCAGTCACATTACTCTGCGGCTTCGTAATCCGCGAAAAGCATGCGCGCCGACGATTTTATTGGCGCGAGCGAAACATGATAGGAATTTATCTTCTAATAAACGTTCTGTTGTTCACCGATGATCTCACCTTGCGTGATTGAAAACTCGACGCCGTTAAATGAAGCTTGTTATTTTCATCCCGTGGATCGATCTCACTTCTTTTTACGGCGACAGGCGCGCTTATTACGCCACTGCTCGCGTATTAAATGCTGACCGCATTTCTCGGACAATTGCACCATTTCCCTAATGTATTACAGATTTAAGTACGCTACGTCCGCGGGAATATATGATTTTTATTTTATCATCACCCGTAATGGGCGGTTAAATTAGAAAAGAATATCGATCATATCCGAGTATATAATAAGTAACATATACATATTAATTGATTTTACAATTAGTTTCTGTTACGAATAAAAATTACTAATTATTTATGGCAAGAAGATAATCATTAAAGTATAGTGGAAATAAATTATTGATAAATTATTCTCGTCTAGAATTTTAATAAAATTCCACGAGATCTTTTAGTGAATTATTACAGTTTTGCTCTCGGATGTAGCGACATTTGAAAGAATAAATAGGCGATTAGATCTCGGACAATAGGATGGCGGTACCATGGTACTTCAGGGTAATAGCATCTGTCTTTGGGGGGAAGTTCTGGTCGACTAGTTCCGACAGTTGCAGTCATGGAGTTATCTACTATGCACATATTAGGCGGAACATGCATGCAGGAGCAACCGCGAACTGTCTGTTCGTCGGTCGTGCCGATTCCGAAATTCTGTTCTCGGGAGAATCATAACTCGGAAAATAAAAATCCTCGGTGAAATATACCGTTCGGGAACTTATGTTTCCGGCTCGTTCGGCGCGTTACGAATTCTCAAAGGCACGGCAGAGGCTACTTCTTTATTTCGATTCTCGAAGATCAGACCGAGCGACGTTATTTTATTTTGTTAAGCTAAACCGTGAGAGACATTGCAGATGCGTTAGGAAGATGAAAGGAAGCTTAATATGTTAAGCGATCTTAATCGAAAAGTAAAGAAAAAAAAAAGAGATTTTACATGGTGCTGAGGCAGGAAATCGAGTCTGATTCGTCGTCAAGGCAAATCGATATTTCAGCAAGAACCGTATCTGCTCGCGTGCCAATTCGTCGTAAAGGTCTTCGTTGAGTTTCAGATAAACTCGACACCGGCTATCTTCGAATCGCCGGAAAAATATTTTTCTCCCCGCGGTTGAAGCGCGAGCATTTTTGTTCCTACAAACGTTTATAACTATGTAAGGCAGCACAAACAGAATAACAAATACGTAAAAAAGTTTTCGAACTTAAGTTACGCGGCGTGTTTCCAGGGCGGAACTTTAAAATACAGCCTGTTGGATTTTCTCCTTCTTTTCAATTCGCAGAAATAAATTGCCTGGCGACTCAATTGTATATTACTAAATTAAAGAAGTTTGTAATTTTTGTCAGATTTGTTAAATAAGAATGGGAAACTTTTTTGAAACATTACCTTGGACGTGATAATATAAAATTTGTATTAAAAACTTCGTGATATCGCCGCGACTCCGTTCAAATTTTATTTACAACTTTGGCGAACACGACGAATTATTTCGGCTAATTTAATTTTAAGCCCAAGTATTTACAGAATAATATATAATAAATATTCTACGGAGCTGCATTTTTGTATGCGCTCCTTTTCTCTCATTGTTATACAGAACGCGTTCTGAAAAGTAACTTGTACAGGATAGCGGTCTTCTTCGGCGTAGAAAAATTCTCTCCGCAAGCTCGTACATTCCGAAAGCAAGTTTATCCTGTCGTGACCCAACCTATTTCATGTCACGGAACTTAGTGTCCATGGAAACACCTCGAGCATCTTATAACGATTAATCTTCTCGAGTTACGAGTAATAATGAGAGTGTAAGGAGAGCGTAATGGCATCGCTAATCGTAGTCTAAATCGCCGTCTCGTGGAGATTAAGCGTCGCCGTCGAAAGAGACAATCAATAGTATAAGCTATAATTAAAAATTGCATTGCCGCTTTGAAGCGGATATTTTTAAAAGAAATTTTTAGATTCCGATAATAATAGAGAAATACATTTTGCGCGATATTAAACTATTATCTGTTATTTCTGGCGAAGAAGTTATATATTTAAGAGAGCTTCTTCTTTTTCTCTGAAATATTAAATTATTAACAAATTACGTTAAACGTTAAATGAGAAGATCGTCGTTTGTAAGAATAACAGTGCATTAATAACGTTGAAAAGAAAAGCAAAATAATATTCATCGTCTATCTAGGTACGGTGTTAAAATATTAATTACATTATTAAGACGATTAATTATAATTTTCGGATAATTAATTGTTGATCTCTTTGCGACGTAAAAAGAGAAAAAAAAATCTTTCCACAGTGCCGAGGTAAAGATTGCAGAAATAGAGTAAAGCGGTGCAATGGATCCGGGGGGGAAGTTTATTCAGACTCTATTTAGTTCAGAAAACTAATTAATGACTACGTAAAATTTTATGAATAGCTAATCTTTGAAAGGGTCAGCGCATTGTATTCGGAATAAGCAAAGTCACAAGTGACGCAACAAAGTTTCCCGCCTCTGCCGCTAAATTACACCTGCTACTGCAATAACAATTTCTATTTCGAGTTATCGATATTCGGAGGGATATATTAACTTCGTCGTTGGCAGTTCCATGCAATCAATGCGCGTTATTATTATTTTATTTTATTTTTTTTTTTCAATTTTACTTTCGATATATGCTAATTAAGAAACGCGAACGAGTGACGTGCGCGTGCATGCACCTTCGAGTAAACACACGTATGGAAACCGGAGGGTAATTCGAGACGAGGAAAAAAAAAAAAAAAAAAAGGGGGTAGTTGACGGTGGTAGCTGGGAAGGTTTTGCACGTGAGAGCACATTGGCGGCGTGCCATAGAAACGGACTGACCCACTTTTAACGCGTAGATTGACCTGCCTGGCGCCATTTTAACTTCGAGCCGTCGAATAGTCGCCACCCTTGATTCCAGCCTTTCCAGGTCGCCGCGCGAACGCATTGTTTAGCCCTAAATTAAGCCTGACATTTTCTGATAATTTTTACCACCTCGAGCAACCTCGAGCGACCCGCGAAGGTAAAGAGATACGCGTTGGCAGCGTCTGTAAATTCTCTTCGTCTTCGAATCGACTGTGAAACTTTGCTCTCATAATTGCAAGTAAAAAGTATTAATTTGCGACCTCTATTTTAATACAATTACTGCGTAAGCGCAATAAAGTCGTTGCGATTAATGTAATTTGTACATTATGTTAAATTTTAGCTGACGAGAGAGAAATTACTTTGAGGAAAACAAGTTTATTCGATTAAGAGAGAGCACAAAGCCCACGAAAGAATTACGAAGGAAAATCAATTTAAACGTCTGGTGTAATTGAAGTCGGCGTTGTGTACTAATCAAATTTCCGCGGTTGCACAGCTTGCATCTGCGTATAAACTTTCCAAAGGGCGCAGCCTGAGCTATACTCCTCGATTGCAATTCAATGAAATTTCTATGCGATCGGAATCAATGGATATAAATAACCAACGTTTTCCCGAAGCCGTCGCTATTGTTGCTACAGCGCGTTAAAATATAAATTAAAATTTAATTTCTAAAACGCGAGCTGATAGGCATTTCATTCGTTTGCTTTCAGGCCTGTCTGGTAGAGGCAAGAAAAAGTTCGGCGACGATTGTCAGGTGGACCAAGAATGCGGCTTCGCTGGATCTTATTGTGAAACGAAGAAGAAAAAGTGCACTTGCAAGGAGGAATTCGAGGCTACGAATCATATCGACAAATGCGGACACGGTAAGTTGATATCCTTTCCGGCATTTTGCACGTGTAGGATTCCTTTACGACCGTACGTATAAAATGTGTGAGATTTTTCAGAAGGAATCTCAATTCGCGGGGAGGAAATTCAAGTGGGTTCTTTAATACGAAAGTCTTAAATTGCACCGTCACAGAAATATTACGTATCAATATTAATGATAACGCACTTATTCGTATGGAAGTCGACTCTAACGCTGTTAAAATATTAAAGATGGTATTAAAGTAGCTAGGCGAATGTCACGCGTAATATAAATAGTTGCAAATAGAAAAAGAAATATTTTATTCACGAAAGGCAAACCAGGACAGTGCATATGTCAGCGCGATTAACTTCCATACGCGAATGCACTTGCTGGATAAATGGGGTGGCGCTATCTCGATCGAGAATAATTCTATTTCCTTCTTGGCCAAGTTGCCATATCCATTAATTGCGATTTCGTACATGATATCACATGGCAAACTATACAAATCTTATAATTAAACAAGTTCATCCGATTATCGCGAGTGAACTACAACGTCGAAGCTAAAAAGCATTGTTAATACACGTTGTTAACAAGCTTACGAAAAAATTAAAAATCCTCAACGTGTTCGGTAAATATTTTTAAAAAGTTTTCTGGTATGTTTAAAATACTTGCGAGACTTTCTTTTTTTTTATAATTAATATAAGAATCAACGAAATAATTTTTACGATATTATACCATTTTCCAGGATATTTAGAATGTATTTTAAAAATTATTTTAGCGGTGAATGTGAACGAGTCCTGTTTTTTCCACGAGCAATGCGAGGCGCGAGTGAGTCAAACGGAATGTCGCGATGGCCGATGCATTTGTCTCTTCGAGAAGATCCCGGTGACGCAGTCGGATGGTGTGATCGTCTGCGTAGGTAAGGAACGGAATTCTCAAGAAATGAGGACGTGACAGCTTTAATGAAAATCCTGTCGTGCCAACACGACTTTGACACGGTTGGGCAAGAATTGAACGTCGGATTAATAAAGTTTTCCCCACTCGCTCGATTCCAATATCTTTTGCACGCCACGAATGTGGTTTCTTGTACGGGAGGGTAAAAATAAGAGCGTATCACGTAGTCATATTAAATTACTGAACTAAATTCGGTATTAATGCCGAATAAGATTGAAGAATTCAACTTTGCTGCTGAAAAATTACGAACGAGAAAGAAATGTTGAAATAACGAATAACAAAGTCATTAGCGAGTAACGTTTATAACGTCGCGAATGATTAATATATACGGTGCTCGGCGTATTTTTTTTTTCTTTAAGCACCTTTATCCTATATCTGAAGCACGCCGTGCGTTTGACTTTTAATTCCTCTGAGGCACGTGGGATTTAATTTACGAGCTTCTAGTATCGCGGTCTCTGGTGCAAACCGACCGATTTGTTTCCAGCCGAGGTCAAAGAGCCACCCAGCCTCCGGTACATCGATCCGGCGATGATCGGCGTTCTCGTAGGCATGGCACTGATGTTCATCATCATTTGCGTCGTTCTTAGACTCTTCAGCAAGTAAGCGGAACAGTTTCATAAGTATCGTTAAATAATTGTGGGCGATTTTAAGTGAAACCCTCGCATGGGCGCTTCGATAACATTTGCAAAGCCCCTTCAAATAATAATGCAACCCAGTTTCGACAAATCTTTTGCATGCCGGGCATAAATAATTAAAATGTTAATTCAAGTTTAACCGTAGGACGGGATTATGACCGTGTTCCAGTGGCAACTTTAATTGAAGTTGTTTAAATTTGAATACAAATATGCATTCAGTTCGCAGGCTGTTGTTACATTTAAAAAGTAGCAGCGTCTACATTCATTCAATTGAATAATAGTCTATGCGAACAATGTTCCTCGTGGTTAAATAAAAGGCTGAGGCGGCTCCGGTCTATTAATTATTTCGATGTGAACTTGCAGGGCCCGCTGGCGAGAGAACCGCACCATCTTTAACACGCCCAACGCGCGGCTGATGAATGTCTCGCTGCTGAGAGAAAACAAACTTCTGCACGCTCAAGAGAGACGTGGTTCAAGAGCTAGCGTACGAGCTCCATCGAGACAACCCTCGATGGCATCCTTGAGGGCCCACTCGCCGAATGCCTCGCAAGGTGCGAAATACTCTCACCACTCACAGCACAAAATGAGCCGTACGGTTTTTTCATTCACTTACTAAGCAAGCAACTTGTTATTTAAAGCCCTGTTTCAAATAGAGCAAGCGATTCTCTCCTGTCTGTTTCGCGATATCTACAGTTTCGTGAAAATCGATGAAGTGGGTATTTCTAATTATTCAAAATCACAAATTCTTGTTCACGAGAGACTAGTTTAATTTTTCGTTAACAGTCTTATAATATTGATTTATTTCATGATTTTGTAAGGATATATATATATTTTTTTTTTCAATTTTGTCGCTGTTTTTATAAGTATTCATAAATTACCTGGCGGCGTGATAGTAATTTGCATACTAAAATTATAACATAAAAGTAAATTTGCATATTATTTAATCGTGGGATTTTCTACCCGGTAGAGGAATTAGGATCCTTTCCCATCTCTGGAACACATTTGTAGATAGCGATTGCGAGGCTCGCGTGTAGTCGCATAATTTGATTAAATTGCATAAGCATCACATATTCTATCGTACTCTATCTACGAGGATTTCGTTTGAGAGGCGGGGTTTAAAGCGCATCGATTTTCACAGGACTGCATATGTATTATACATACAAGTATTTAAGAGTGACTATCTACCTGTCTACTTTTACGTAGAAAAATTTCTCCTCGATACAGAATCTTCTTGTACTTTACGCATGTACAGTCGCCTGCCAAGAGGGTAGCTAGATCGAATCGAAGAAAGTCCTTTCTCCAACAGCAGACTCGCTGAGTTCTCTACTCGGACTAACATTTTAGTTTTGATGTTTTAATTAAAAATAACGCTTAACTATTCTATTAATTGAGGTGCTCTATTGTTGAAATTCTTCCAATGCGACATGGTTTCTTAAGAGGGCAAAGTTCTGTTTTTTAGTTGTAATTTTTTGATGATTTTTTTCTCTCACGATTTATTTCGCGAAAGTAAATGAAACGGTGGAAATAAATCGAGATTAAAGCGCTTATGTTACACAATTTGGTCTCGCATATGCCCTATTGAGGATACGTCGCGTCGCAATTTCAGCTTAGTAACTTGTGAGTTATATTAGAGAAAGTTTCTTGTAAATATAGTTTATTGAAATTTGCGAAGTATAGTTGCTTGCTATAGTAAAATATTGTTGTTTGCATCTGCACGGTAATTCCATCATAAAGAAATCATACTCACTGATAGTAATCAAGTAGAGAAAACATGTTAATCAGAAAAGGCATCATAGACGTGTAGCATAAGAAAGAAAAAAAAAAAAAGAGTAGACACGCTTGGAAACAATTTTAAATTTATTGAAATTACTTGATTATTAATTAACACGAAAAAAATGCAAAGATTAATTTATTAATTTTATTTTGTTCATGCACAGTTATTGAAAAAGATTTTCTTGTTTTCTCTGAAAGAAGTAGATAATCGACAAAATGCTGTATAGCATCTGAATTATTTTTATCTAGTTAGCGCTGTTTAAATTTTTATTTGCGCAAAAGTGCACTTACATTTGTGCGTATTATTTTCGCATGGAATTCATGCAGACATTCATTCATTGTTAAGCTCGCGATAGATTCGTGAAATATTTATTAATTCACTCTAACGATCAAATTAAAATTTTTCTCCCACTTTATAAGGATATTAAAAATCTTAAAGCATTTAATTCAACGGGATATATATTAAAATTACCGGATTAAAAGTAAATTATTAACCGCTTGCTATTGATAATATAATTTATATTATTAAACTAATTAATAAAAATATCTGCGTGTTTCAAGTTAAAGATGGATAGAGATCTCGTGAAGCACGTTTTTGCCGAATATCTGTCAAAACATAAATTCTTTCGTTGCAAAAAAAAAAAAATAAAAAAGAAAAAAGAAAAGTATAATGTACTTACATCGTTATTCATGCCGCATATACGACACATACATCAAATGCACATGCGAGCGCTCACGTTCATGCATTCATTGTTGTGACGAGTGACTATTTTGCTCTGACTAATGCATTTCTTCCGCGCAGGTCTTCATGCTTAAAGTTATTCTGGCTTTTCGTGTCGTGTCGCCGCGCTGTCGCGCCAAAGCACGCGATACTTTAGCAAGAAAATCTCTGTCGCCAGGGTCACGCACAGGATCGCGACGTGGGAGCCACAACAGCAGCGGGAACGCCTCGGCCGGCTCGGCGAAGTCCAACAAATCTCCGAATCATACGAACAACGCTAATCCAGCCCCGGAGAACGTAACCGTCGAGATTCTCGACGCGAAGGCATAAGATAGAAACCGTCTGAGCACAAACGATCACGATCGGCTACACTCCAGTGTATCACTGTACCCGCGTAGATTAAGGGGTGGTGTCACATCGCATAGATCACCGTCCGTAAATCGATCCTTAACTCGCGTATATAAATTATATTAGCCCGCTCGGTTTTCCAAGTTTCCATTCAGCGGCTGGGGAACAAAAATTTTCACGTTCGATAACGCGGATATTCGCTGGATAGACACTTCGCTCGGATAAGCCACGACGGAACACCGACGACGAGATCACGGCGAGATCCGAGGTCTCGATCATCAATAATTGGAATCGCCTGAGTACCTATCGCCGCTGCTCTAGTTGTAGAAGGGAACCGTTCAATTAATTGTGAGAAGTCTTTTCAAGCGTGGTCCCTCTTTTGATATAATTATTCAATATTCCATTGTATCTAATTAGAGCACACTTTAGTAATATTCAGAATTGACTTCAGTTCTCAATCGGAAAGCCATCTCGGAAATATAATGTAAAAAAAAAAGACATAGATTGTTACGAAGTAGATCAAACTATCAGTAAACGAATGCCTATTTCTAGCAAACTGCTGATTTTAGCAATAACAATTTTCAAAGAAATCGAACTAGTAATTATATAACTGTACATCAAGTGGCTTAATTGTCCACCATAGCTTGATGGAATGTTAACGAGTTATTTTAAAGAAACAGAATTATTTAGCAAAGCATTCGGTATGTGTGACTCAATGTACTTAAATTGCGAAGTATCCTAGACGATATTTCAGAGAACTCTTTGAAGGGAAAAAAAAAATAGCCGGTGTGTTAGTACCTTAATGTTGAAAAGATGAAAATTGCCATATCTCTTTTTGTCTCTACGGTGAGATAATTTTATTGCTCGTCTATCGATGCGGTTTCTCGCTCATTCGCTTCCTGATAGCTGTTTTAATCGCTTCGGGTATTTAAGCGCGCCAACGTGACAATTGTGGCGATGAACAATTATCGAAACACACCTATAACGCGAACGCCTTTCGGACCAAGCGGTTTGATACCGCATTTGACCGTTCTGCTTAATGAGGCATATAATGCACGTGCCAGGCAAATGATATACTGTTGTACACCGATGTATATATCAAGATTGAATGCATACGTGCGCTTGTGGAATATCCCGCGAGGGATACGTCGCGAGAAAACGGTATGCATGCAGTAGTATAACAGTCAGTCGAGGAATTTATGGAGCGATTACAATTGATTAAATTCGGCACACGACAGTTATCGTTATCTTAAAAAGAAAAGTACGAGCGACGAGATAAAGCCACGATAGTTTTCTAGCGCCGACCAGTCAGATTAACAGTGTAGATCGCAATAAGAACTGAAAGCGAGGACAAGTCGTTCACAGTGTCTATGATCGGTACGATCAGATGCCCAAGCCTTTCCCATGAAAGTTTTTTTTTTTCTTTTTCCCGGTGTGTGACGCGATGTACATCGGGACGCGGTAAGACGACGGGATCAAAGATCAATCCTTTACGTCGAAAGCGATGCTGCGGCTCGATTGGCGCGAAAACAAGCCAACGCGAAAGGGACCAGAGGAGAGCGCAACGCACGTTTTGAGAGACGAGATTGAAAGCGAGGTGCGTTGCCGGATATGTTAAAAGTGTGTGCACACTTGGCGAACGAACAGCTAATGCGAACATTCTCAAATAAATTAATTATTACAAAAATAACACACCACGTCACCGATGAATATTTTCGGTCGCTGTGTTCGTGCGGTGTTTGCTCGCAAAGTGTACAGACACTTTAAGACGACGCCACGCGGCGGTGATTAGGAATGCGTTTGACGAATATTAAGCCACATACAATCACAAACGTAGCATGATGAATGATAGTTATATTAATTAGATTAAAAAATAGATAGTCAGAGTAGACATTTCCTCGAGACGCGCACAGATCTCTCATCGGCGACGACTACCGTTCAGAAATTTACGGCTTTCTCCTCATTCGTGACGAGAAGCAAGAGAAAGAGGGGTTGAAGTGATAGAAAATATATATTAAGAAGCATAACTCTTTCAAAAAGAGACATCAAAAAAATGTATCTAGTTTGTAGCGGTCCAAAGAGTACGCATATAATCTATACAAGTTCTAAGATTTAGAATAAGTATTTTAGAATCACATGGAAGCGTTGCTAATTGTGCGAGCTTCGTTCATTATCGCTTTTACCTTCTGCAACTCCTCTCTTCTCTGCACGTGTCGACACATCTTGTCAAGTTTTGCTCGCGCGACATATTTTGATCGCTAGGAAAGTGCTTCTTAGCTTGCTTCATTAAAAAAGAAAAAAGAAAAAAAAATAAAAAAAAAATACAGAAACTATTAATGTTACGTATGTACATTTGTCAAGTTCAACGGGAATCCATTAATTCTTACGCTCAGCATTATATATAAAAGAAACCTCTCTTTAGAGCGACCAAAAGACGCGATTGCGATTATACATAAATTTCAACAAAGAACATGCGACTTTGTAAGAATAACTTATTGTTAATCGCGCAAAAGTATGTCTTGGTATCTCGAAAGCTTGCAATGTCCGTATGCGATAGAATTGTGAGGGCGAACGAGTAATCGTGACCCGGTACGATTGTATCTCAACAGTTTAGTGCCTGCGCTGTCGCGTTCCTAGAAATAGATCGAAATTTATTGACCATTTATTACGTACGGAATATATAGAGCAAATAATTAAATTAAAAAAAAAAATATATATATAGATATATATATATACATTTACACGCACGTGTCGTGCAAAAAAAATCTATAAAGTAAATTAATAAATACGTACACACGATTGTCTATAAAAGCTTGGCACTATATCTGCACCATTTGTAGATTAGTTCTATAACGCCTAGCAACTATCTCCACTCTGTGATCCGTGTGCAATATTTAGCTGCGATTATCCTCGCGAGCATTATCGTAATTATATTACCGTCACTACTACCGTCACTACATATTATTCTTGTTATTATAGTGATCGATATATTGCTGTTGCTGTTACACAAGGAGCAAAACGACTCGCTTAGGATATAACCGCCCCCCCGCACCTGACATCGTCCGCGTTTAAAAATTCATCGCTATTGCGGCACATAGCCTACGACCATCCGATAGGGTTTGTATTCACGCGCAGATAAAAAAAAAAAAAAAGGAGCACTGTTATCACGATTAATGATATTAATTTTAACGCGGAGGTGCGTGCATGCGCGTGTATGTGTACGTGAGATGGCTTGAATCTAATAGCGGCCATATACCTGTACTTAAAAATAAGAATCTAGCACATAAGACGAGATCAATTTTGATCGAACAAAACCACTGGAGAAAAAAAAATCGAGACGATCCAGAAACGAAATTCGGGGAAGGTTTCTGTTCTGCGATCGTGCGATTTCGAAACGTTTTTCTTCTAGAGCGTTATATATAAATTTATATATATAAGTCTAATGAGAGTTAACGAACGCACTTATACGTAATAATACGCACCCGATCTATCGATCGCGCAAAAATAATCTGCACAAAATCTAGGTGAATTTCTCGAGCTTCAAATTAATCCATAGGGTGGGTAGCTGACGCTTCGACGATGCGGACATATATATGATATTCTAAGTACATTTTAATCTGATATCACTTATTAAGAGTATATATTCGCGAGCAAATTCGCGCACAGATCTTTCTCTCCGCCCTCAAACAAAGAAAGAAAACGAAGGAAAAGCTAGGGTACAGAGCACAGAGGAAGGAAGGAGCAAAATGGAACAAGCAGAGTGCCTATTCTTTATCACTTGAAGATGCTCGCTCACTTTTATAAGTCTCTAATTCTAACGAGTAAGGAATTAAGTAACACTTTTTGCACACTATATTCTACTCCTTTTTCGATAGAGGCTCGACGGTGACAAAGACATAGCGAACATGTTCTAGTATTAGATACTTTGTAACGTTGTGAAGGTTTTTTCCTTACTGTTTGATGGCTATCGTTTTATTCTTCGTTATATGATAAACGAATAACGTGTAACTACGTAATTCTCTTGCTAGAACTAATTTAATTTTATACGTAGCGTGTCTCGAAATGTAATCAAGTAGCTGCGACTTTAATCATTATCTCCGAAACATTATTGATCGCTGAGAACAATTTGTAATCGAGAGAATAGGCTCTAGCGAGTTTGTGGTATGCGTCTAAACAGTTCTTTGCATTGCGCATTATCGCGTGCCAAACCGATTCACTGCGCTAACATTAATCAACGGATTCGTGACTGTCTCAGCAGCCACAGTCCCTTCAACGACCAAATTAATTGCAACGGTGACTGTAGATTAGAGTGGTCGGGATTTTCGTGATAGCGTAGCTGGAAATAAAAGAAATGTGATTAATACCAAGAGGAACGGTGATGATCCAAATATGGGGAAGTGTTTGGATCACCGCCCGTTCTGGAAAAAAAGAAAATTTCACAGAAAAGATTAAATGCAAAAAAGAAAAAAAAAAAGAAAAAAAATAACATAATTTAAACTGTGGAAATAATCTACTATTGTTCGTTGACCAACAATATAATTAGAGAAAAGCTATCAACTAGATAAGAGTGAAGAATTAGCTTCTAGCGAATGTAAAACGAAGGATTTCAACATCTCTTTGATATTGATTAGTTTCAATCTAGCATCCCACGAAATACGGCTACACGTTAGAAATCGCTATGTCCCGAAATTATAGACGATCACCGTCAACGATCTCAGTTTTGTGGGAAATGGCGACAGATAATCAACGCATTTGGTACAAATGACGATTATTTCGATGACGAAACCTGCAAGCGTGATGATATTTTTTAACAATGGAAAAACGATTCTCTCTTCATCGAGTACAATACGAGTAAATGTAATTATAATTTATCTAAGAATTTTTAAGTATCTTCAAACTCAAGCACGATATTGTCACTCAAAAATCGTATTCGTACTTTACACAGTAAACGTTAATCGCCGTGCGATAATTATATAGATATATATTATATCTTGTAAGCTGATGAAGTAAGTTGTTTCTTCTTATGTGTAACCAGCGATAAAATTTAATCTAAAAACTGCTAAAACTGCTTGCTCGCAAGAGACTATGCGGTATATGGCATAATAATTATTCTATTATTAAGCTTTCGCGGATTGCTAAAATTTACCATGATTATATACGTTTTAAACTGTATGCTTGAATTTATTATTATCCACGGGATAGATAGAACTACTTCTGTCTATCTTACCGTTGCTCGAGTAGCAAAGTCGTCAACGGTCCTCACAACACATTGTGATCTGATGCTAGGGTATAAATTTTCAATAATGCGCGTTCAAAGTGACAAGAAAAAATATAAATGTATACATATTAATATTATTTTTGCATACATTTGCATAATATATATAATATATATACATATATATATTTAATTGTATCGACAACGCGTGGATCACTTTGATCTAAGCGTAAATACTGATTTACGTGATGAATAAGTCTATAAATAAGCTCTATGTTATAAATTAATTAATTAATTAATAGTTTAAAACTCTTTGTAGCGACGGTTTTTAGATAGCAACTGAAATCCGAAAGAATTTTCACTTGCAATCGTATTGTAGGTACCGAAATATTGGTACCAGATAATTTGAAGGCGCGTCAACAAGCGACGACATCGATAGCGTATTTAGAAGATACGGTTTAAGATTGGGTGCGGGTATAAAATATACGCGAGTCCCTCTTTCTCCAATTTTCAGTATTTTATAAAGTTCGGTATATGCAAAAATGAAGATGAATATCGTCAAATTACGTGATCTACGTCGTAATTACCTGTACTAACTTTATTATAGCGGCTTAGCGTACTCTTTATATCATACTTTTCATATTAAATAGCTTATGATGATCAATAAGTATAATTATCAAATGTATCTAAAACTCAATTATATTCTGACTCTTCAAATTCATTTTAATAAAATCTTAATACACTATATAAACAGTCATGATTTAAAATCATTTTAATAACTCTATTAGCTACCTAGAAAAAATAAAAGAACCCGAAGGTTACGAAATATTAAATATATTATTTGAACAGCACTTATTATTTTTCTTAAAAAATATAGAATACGGTATTTACAAAAAGTTTAGATTCTTAAATACTTTATTTAAAAGAATCTTTTGCTCGCCAGTCCAGAAATTCGTCAAACTCGGCTTCGTCCCCGCTCGATGCATCGTCATCGACATTTTCTTGTTTTCTATCTGTACCTTGGACTTGTTCCATACGTTTTGCGAGATCCATGACCCTTTGATAAAAATCAGTTTACGATATATATTTTTTTATGTATAAATTATATTAATATTAATTACCTGGACCAATGCCTAAGTTGTTCCTCAATTTCATCCAGCTGCCTTTCTGTTGTCGCCTCTTCTTGATCGTCCGCTATAATTTGTGCAGACTGTGCAGTCTCTTCCTTAATTTCTTTTTGAAATTTCTCCCATTCTTCTTCAACAGGATCTTTATATTCAACATTACGAATCTGTAAAGAACCAAACACGAAGGGATAAGTACAATCGTTTTAAAAATAAATTAAAATGCACATTTAAATTTCTAATTTACAACAATTTTACCTTTGCATCCATTATTGGATCATCGAAAAATCCTTCAGGAAGAATAGCTGGATTTATATCCTTTACTTTTTCGATTTCTTTTTCCTTTTCCTGATCTTCCTTTTCTGTATATTGAACGTCTGTAGTATTAACTATTAAATCTTTAGCTTTGCTCTCAGGCTGCTTTTGCATTGGAACAGGTGCACCATTAATTTGTTTAGTTTTATCATCAAAAAAATCTGCTGGTAAACTTGATTTAGTTTGCACTACTGGCTGGCTAGAATTTTTTAATATTCCTTTGATCTTTTTGCTTGCAGAACTATCTTGAGATGGAGAAGAAGGCCTCTTAAATGTCTGAATATTAGGTGCCTTTACTGTGCTTTCTAATTTAGTCTTTTTTGCTAAATCGACGTTTTCCTTATGTGCCTTAGAATTTAAGTGAACAGGCCACACTGTTTCACTTCGTATAACTAGCTGGCATAAAATGCACATCAGCTGCCCAGAATCTGTATACGTGTTTATCAGTTAAGGATGCCTTTATTAGTAAAAATTAAAAATTATACCAATAAATAATCTAATAACTGTATTGTATAATGAGAATATCTCAAATCTCAAGCAATGCAATTTCTTTATCAATTTGTTAACGGAAATGTTAGTATAACTGCTTTGAAATGTAAAAAATGTGCAGTTAACCTCAAACCGAAGTACCTAAGTTAAAAAAAAGGATATTTTGCCAGCGGCGAGTCGATTTTCTTGACCATCCCGAGTTTCTTCTTGTGTTCACTCATCGCCTTACGCAAATCATCCTGCGTGAGTTTCCTTTTTAGAGACATTTTCACTCGATCGAATGCACTTACGCGCAACGGGACGCAATTCACGCAACAACCAGCTTGAAGGTTATGTTTTCATCGCCGTTCGTGTTCTACAGTTAACAAGCGGTTGAAGCGTATCGCGTAGGTGGTCTTATCTCTAGAAAATATATTATCAATATTTAATCCGACGTGCTTAATTAATCCAGCGCTACTGTTCCATTCACGCAAGCATTAATAAATTAATTTAAAATATATTTATATTTTACTTTGCAACAAATTAAAGCGCTAACATATTTTCTTTTTTATTTTTAAGAACAAGGTGCAACTTAAATTTCGATTGTTTAAATAAACCTCGAATTTGTTAACTGAAAAATAATTTTTTTTGCGAAACCGCCACAAGTCATCTCGACAGAGAAGCAATAGAATTGCAGATTAGATGCAGGAGTCGAGTTCCGAATCTACTACATCATATAAAACATTTAAATAATACATTCTATTGTTGAATTATTTTAGGAGACCCCTGTTGGTGGAATATTTAATGCTTCATGCGGACGCGGTTGCTGCCAATATTCTACTCGAATCGGATGGCGTACCGCTAGTATCCCGGCATTTTCCTTACAAGAATGTTCTGTAACGGCACGCGCGTGGAATTGCAACGTAAAGGAAGAACTCTCCAGCTTTCGGAAAGACAGTTACTTCATAATATACAAAGATTCACAAAGGTAAGCGAACAGTTCGAGCTACAAATTTCCTGTGTCTCGAAATAAAATAGAAAGTTACATGTAAGTCGCCAGCTGTTGTTCGTGTAAGGTTATGGAATTTTATATTTGTCGTAGTCCGCGATTCACGCGATTCTTTTTATTTGCGCGAATGTAATATGATAAAATTACGAATTTTCAGCCCGAAATCTGCCTGAGAGAGACCGCCGGAACCCTAAATGCAAATTAAAATGCATCTGCGTTCGAGACTCGATTCGAGGCGGCGAGTTAATTATATTTCGGTGCGATAGCGCTACGGATTTTTAGGATCGCCTGGGCTCATGCTCGCGTGCAAGAGAAATTACGCGAATTGTCGTTACCGTAGTTCGATCCCGGCTATCGATCGCCGGCTGTTAAAAACTCGGCCCGAAAATCCTCGAGACGCGGAGGCGCGCTCGGGTATCGAACAAGCGTCGCTTAGCGACAATTTCAGGTCGACGATATTTAATGCAGCATTTTTTTTTTTCGCGGTTACGGCCGTCGGTAAGATTTTCCGTACCGTAAATGATCCTCGCGCTAAGTCATTATCGCCCAAATTAGCAGATCTAAATGACGCGTCGCAATTAACGTGCGCGTGATCTGTTGCGCGCACGTTCAAACGTGCCGTCTCATTTGCGGGTATAATCGTTTTCTTCGCGGCGGTCGCGATCGGACGGGGCGCGTGGAGGCGACCTGGCAGGCTAGAAAAGACGGCGGAACGATTATCGGGTAGCGCCGGGGAGCAATCGAACGTCGTCGGGACGTTGGGCAGGTGCAATCAAAGGGGTAGCGCGCGCGCGGTGACGGAGGCGCGCGCGGGTGAGCTTGCGAAACATTCGATGTCACATGACGGGTAGCGAACCAATCGGGGTGGAGTGCACCGCCACCGCGAGCCAGTCAGGTTTCCGGTTGCTCGACCAGCCGGACGCCATACTGCCCGTGGCCCCGAGTGGTGGCGGCGGCCGCCTGTGTGTGTTTATATCGTCGTTACGCGGTTTCCGCACGTTTTCGCACCGCGGGTCCCGGTCGTGCCGCGGATTCCCGTCGCTGGCGTTACGTACGCGGTGCGCGCGTCCGCAGAACGCGCCGTGCGCCGTGCTGGCTGAGCCGTCCTCTCTTCAATCGTGCCGACAAACCAGCGCGTCCGTCGTGCCTCGCGGAACGTCTCGCGGTTGTGCGCCTCGCGAAGCCTCGAGTGTGTTGTGTTATCCCATGCCGTGACGAGGGAAGTGAGAGAACCGCGGCGGGCAGTCGTGCCTCGTGCTTTGTCGTTCGCGTCGCTCCTCCACCGGCTTCGTTTCCGTCACTCTCGCTCGCTCTCTCTCTCTCTCTCTCTCTCTCTTTCTCCCTCGCGCGCTCTCTCTCTCTTTCTCTCCTTCCCCGTCACACCGTATTGGACCGTTCCGGTGCTCCGATAGTTCCCCGCCTGGAGCTGCCCTGCTGTCGTCGCCTGTCTCGTCACCCCTTGCGTGGATCATCACCCAGGAAGGATGCCAGTGCGTAAGCAAGGTGGTAAGCTCGTACTTTTTTTACGAACATCCAAACGTCGTCTGCTCCTCTCGGCGGGCAGCCGCGCAGGAGGGGCGGACGTGGGTCACTCGGTCAACTGTCACTCGGGCTGACAGATCGCGTGCACCCCTTGTCTCCTCCTCCGCGGGAGCCTGCTCTGAGGTGCCTCGATATTGAATCCGCGTCGCCCCCAGCGGGTCGGATTTCCGTGATTTTTGGTTGCAATTTAGTTAGCGCGACGTCGCATGACATCACGTCAATCGCCACTTTGGCTCTTTCGTCTTCCCCTCGCGGCGATTTGTACGCGTAAGGGCCAGGAGGGGAGTGGCGCGTGTCGATAAAGCTAGTCAGATGTCGATTGTTAGCTCGGGAGCAGCCCGCGTGTTACCCTCCGCAACCTTGAATCGCGACGATCGACATTCGGAGCAGCGACGCGTTCGACGATCTCGCTCCTCCCGGCTGCTCGGACCTGCGACCGTTCGCTAGCACCGGGCCATTGACCACGTGTAACTCGCGACCCTTTTTCGACCGAACCGCACGAGGGTTTTAAAGAGGATAGCTCGCTCGCGACGGCGACGAGCTCGTACGAGCACCGTTCGGCGACCGAGATTTCCTTTATCGAAAATATTGCAGAATTTTGTGGAAAAAAAAGCGAAAATTTGTTAACCGCATTTTGCGCCGGATGCAACCAAGCTTGGGCACGGCTAGGTTTTACCCTCGAAATTGCACGAAATTGCACAGAAACTAATAATTATTTCCCGCGTCGTTCGACGCTGAAAGCATTGCTCGCTGCGGCGAACGTAAGATTTATTCCGGAAAGCACTGCGTGATTTTTTTATTAATTGTAAATTATTATTTCTATCATTTGCAAATTTACGAACTTTTTTTTATTACAATTTCACCGTCCGTCTACTGACCGAGTTGCGCGTAAATTGTTCCATATTATCGCCGGTCCTCGTGCGTGACTCATAAAAGCGATATCGGAACTTATCTCGGGCTCAATATCGCGGACTCATCTTTCCGGGGAGATCGTGGACCAGTTAGCAGCGTGTTGCAATAATCGCGTCGTCGTCGTCACAGCGTATAAGCCGTCGTTTCGTTGTTTGAACGGGGGCCAAGAAAACGCAATAATTTCGGCTCCGGGCGAGGCTCCCTTGCCCGCGGTAATACCGACGAGTAACTCTCACGGCCATGGGCTCGGTCACCGCCGACAATTCCGTTCTCGAAATTGCACCTCGCTCCCTCGCACGCCTAGCCCGCTTTTCGCCGATAGCATATTTCAGCTTTGTAGAACGCTAACCTTGCTCCATAATCGCGAGAGATTTTCGGGTACCGTTCCTGCGATCTTTTGTCGATGCTGGCGAGGCGTTTTGAGAAAAAATATCGTATGCAAATTGCCCGCTGTAATTGTGCAAATTTACTGAATTTTTTACATCTGCTGTAGTAGGTAGATTTTTTTTTTTTTTTTTTTTAATGTACAACGTCTCGTTACGCATGTATTCTCATTTTTTACACGCACCTTTGTAGGCGCACAATTACGTGGGTATTTTAATAAAATAATTTGTCGTCGGGCCACAGAAGCGGCGAGTAAAGCGTACACATTAATTCCGGTTATTCTTAGGAACAATATCCCTCGAGAATTAAGTTAAAGAATTTTGCGAGCTACCGAAGTCGGCGAATACTTAATAAGATCTTCCCCCTTTCGTCTTTCGCAAAATCACCGGAGCGTTGGCGGTTGTTTTGTTCGAGTGATTCCTCCGCGTCGAAAGTAGGCCATCCTATTTTTGCACAATTTTCGAGCTTAATGTCCAAACGTAAA
Source organism: Cardiocondyla obscurior (assembly GCF_019399895.1). Classification (NCBI taxonomy): domain Eukaryota; kingdom Metazoa; phylum Arthropoda; class Insecta; order Hymenoptera; family Formicidae; genus Cardiocondyla; species Cardiocondyla obscurior. The sequence continues at coordinate 587,083 of NC_091864.1, forward strand.
TTCACTCTGGCCATTTAATCAGAACCGGGTAGCTGTTTGTTTAAAAGCGCGTTTCGCGTGTAAAGCTTTAGTGGAACCGAACCTACCGCTCGGTATAAATTTAATCTGTCGCCTGAATCGCGTGTGCCGCGAAAGTCACCGGAATTTAACGTTTGATACGCCGTTTAATTATTATCGCCGGGAAAGGGATCGATCGTCCGAGAATGGCACGGGTTTCTTTAAGTAGACTCTCTTGCGACGAAGTCGGAAGCGAAATCCGAGACTTCGCGTGTAGCCAGCCGCGCCGAAAATGGAAGATCGCTTTTAATAACTTTAAGGTATGTCCTTGCCAATTCTCGCGTTGTGTCCTCGCGGTAAATTTTTCCGCCGTTAAACTAATTATCGGAGACGAATGTAGAAATAAACGCGACGACTTCGTACTTTAAAGTGCTCGCCGTCGGGGCGACGAGAAAGACATGAATAAATAATTGAAGCCGCGTTACTTAGCGCGCGGCTTACGACGTCGCGTGGAGTTGCGCGTTACCGAGGGTTCAATCCCTGCACGACGCGTGTTTTTCTTTTTTTTTTTTCTTTGCGAGAACGCGGTGCATCCAGCGCCGCGCCAAAGTGAGCCTCGCGTGAAAAATCGATATCCCATAGGGCTCCGTACCCCAACGAGAATAGGGGGAGCGGGCCCCCTTTTATCTCTCTCCCTGTTTCTCGCGTATCTACGAACACGTGGCTCGCGTTCGCCACGCTCGAGCTTACATATTTCCGCAAAACGTCGCTCGCGCAGCGCGATTGCATTCGCGAGTAGGTACGTAAAGTGCAAGGGAATAACGACTGTGTAGCAGCACGTGCTGCGAGAAAACGAGGTAGAGGTAAAGGTAACGTATTGATTCTTTTTAGCTATGAACTTCTGTATATGTAGGCCAACGGCGGATGTATCTAGAAAGGCGTTCGGGCGTAAACAGCGTTAACGCTAAAATAGACACATTCGTTGTCGAAGCAGCCATGTAACTTCGACAAGTTGCAGATATTTTTTTTTTTCTTTTCTTTTTCCTCTTTCTTTTTTCTTTTTACAAAAGACTTTTGCTAGAAAGGAAAAAAGAACGCGAAGAAATTCTCGCGTCGTGCCTCTTTACAGCAACTTTCAGGTGAAATATTTATAATCCATAGGCAGTCTCTCTTTTTTTTTTCTTTTTTTTTTCCTTTCTACATTTATCCGTGCAGGCCGTTGTTCAAGAGCACGTATATTGTTTCCGCGCGTAAGAACATCTTGCTCGAGATTACTTTCTTACTTCGCGACGGGCGAGCTGTTTGTGGGAATCTCTCGTACTCGTTCGGTTACTTGGTCAAACGTTGCGCGCTTCTAATTTGTAAAACGAGACACGCGGCAAGGTCGTAGCTGCAACGGTTTTCAATTTCTGCGGTGCATGCGTTTTTGCGGAGCCACGAAGACGACGCCGGAGAGATAGAAACGCGGGGAATCGCGGATGGTTTATGGCTCGGTGGCTCGCTCAGCCTGACAACCTGCCGGCTTTATATATTTACCCGCACATACTGCATTGTGCAAGCATTTACGTACAGTATATATGACCGCGCGTGATCTTCCACCCTCTTATCGACTAATTGGGTATCGTATGCTGTTTCGGGCCAGCTGTTACGTACTCCATCTCAGCGTGCAGATTAAACAGCAAAAATTCAACTATTAAATTGTTAACTCTCGCTTGAATTTTCGCCGGAGCCTTGTTATCGCTGCGCTATAAAATAATTGGCTGATATTGCCACGCGATTTTGGAACGAACAAAAATTAATTAACAGAGACGTAATATATGCAGTTTGAAATTGAAAGCTTTTTGCTGCACGCGCGGTGTAGAATTTGTAGAATTTAAATCCCGAAGAAAAATTTAATACCGTTACGTAAAATATTCGTCGCATAAAAAAAAAAATATATATATTTTTTTTTAATCGCGTTTGGAATGAATTTGCGAAATGACATCGCGCAGGGAGCAGCTCCAGCGAATCAAATTCGAATCTGATTGGTGTCTGAAATATCGGGAAATATCGCGCCGGCCGTGGGCGTACGTTCTATGCGCCGACCCTTTATTCTTGCACAATGTATTACTTTACCTTCGTACGTACGTGCCACACGGCGGGCACACATTCTCGGTACGCGATAGAAGACGCGGCAATGAAGGACGAAAGAGGAGATGACGCGCCTGATAATGAGAGCAATGAATGGGAAGTGGGGCGAGAGCGTGTGTGCGCTCGTCCTAAAGCAGAGATGCGTTCTCTACATTTTGCAGGAGCTTAGATATTTACCTATGTACATTATACGTGTATATGGATGGCGTGCGGATATTCGACGGCCTGGTTCGTCTACAGTTATTGCCCGTCGTACTTTACGGGCGCGATTCCCGTGTCCGGGAAAAAGTTTATTACTTTCGGCTTGGATATTTCTCGGAGGCTCAGCTCTTTCCCCCTTCGTGCCGCGCGATACTCAACCGAGCGTCTTTGCTGAAGCTGTTTACCGCGATAATACCCTCGCGTAATGAATATCGTTGCGCACACGTGTCACTTTACAGTTGAAGGTTTTAAAAGATAACGCGTACACCGAAAGCACGGGAGAAAATAATTCACCGGCGGCAAAGGCGAATGAATTTATTGACGTTACGGGGACAGCGGGTAAAATGCAGTCTCGTTAGGTAGCAACGGGGAAGATCTTATTAACAGTGTATGGGAGTTTATTAATGTTTGCAGGAGCCTGCGGGTTTTCCCCGCAACGCTCCCAGCAATGATACTCGGGTTTCTGTAGACTCATCGCGCGAGCGGCAGCATAATTCGGCGAGCTTCGTAATAAAGCATTGCCGCAAAGCCCTGTTGTCGCAAACAACAGCTGCTTATACCCGTCTATAGATCGGCACTCGTTATATGCAGCCCGACGACACCCGTCACTATTGTTCTCGGCGACATCGTTGATCGGGAGTGGCATGTTGGCTCTATTCTTAACCCGTCAAAGAAAATAGACATTTCAGCGAGATTTCCAGCGTGCGATAAATTAAATATGTGTCTCGTTATATCCTCCTTAGCATCGTCGGCTTTTGTGCCGCCGTTAGGAAAATAGAAAGCGCGAGTCACCGCGGTTGTAAGTGGACTTTGCGAGGCGTTTCGCGCGCGCGGTCCTCGTAACGTTTGCAAAATTACAGAGCGCGACGTTAATTCCGTATACTCGAATCTCCGCGCGTACCGCCGCGAAAGACGAGCGATGTTTCCAATTCTCAGTTCGAATCCGTCGTGGCTGAAGTTGCTGCGGCCCCCGAGCGCGTTGGAACGAATTTCGATCGTTCTCAATTAAAATCCAATTAAGAAGTTTTCGTAACGGGGGGTGATGCATCGCTCTCGCGGGGCCTCGGAATAATTTGCGGTGTTAAAATAAATGCCGGGCACGGCGTGAAGTATATTGGATTCGGATTTCATACGCGTTTCGATTCCCGGAGTTCTGGGAAACGCGTCTATTCGCAGACGCGCACCTGTATGCGCTCTCCGATGTAAGTTTCGCCGGTGCTTCCCGCGCGCAAAGTTCGCAGATATTTCATCGCATTGGTTTCTACCGTCAGGCGATCGTGCATCGGGGTTAACCGACCTCGTTAATGTTTGCTCAGACCAACAAGTATGCGCGTTGTTCCGCCTTTCATAACTTCCTACCCCTTTCTGGTTCGCTTTCTCCGCGTTTGCTTTGCGCGCGATATTAATCTCAGGTGGATGACGCTCGATAGCTGCAGCTGCAGCTTTGCTTCGATTTCCGATTCGCAGATTGATTTCATGCAACGATTAATTTAATACATAACTAAATTTAATAACGTTAAAAAAGAAGAAAATAATTTTTTTTTCTCTTCGTTATTTGTACCGTCGAATTGCTATTATGTTTGCGTACGCGACGATAAAGAATTACACTGTTGTGCGGAATTTAATAGAGCAGTGGACTGCTCCGAAAGAAAAGTGCTCGTAAAATCGATGCACGTGAAAAGGTCGACAAACTAGATGCGAAGTTAAAAAGCACTGCCGGAGTGCTGGGCGGAAGGGTTTTTTCGTGTTCCGACGTTATCGGATGAAGCTTGGCAAGATTCCTCTTGATCGAACTGTAAAATGACTAAAGAAAGGGGAGCCGGGATCGAAAATGCGAGCGACCGGGTACGTTTTTTGCGCGTTCCGATGCATTTCAGAAGTGAATCAGCAGCGGCGGTGGAACGCGAGAGTAATCGTTAAGCGATTATTATAAAATTAATTTTATTAGATTGCGTTTTTACGCGTCGCGTTTCCTAAATTTGACACACAAAACGCGCGGAGGAGAATAACGGTTGCCTCTCGTAAAAAGCTCGCCGAGAATATGTGCCTTTCACGTCGATTTGCCCCCGCGATGCATTCGGGGCTTATCGAGATCGCCGCTGGAACGGCGTTCTAAACGTTTCCTTGAAGCAAATTCTGAATGGCGAACGTGTGTTACGGACGGCGGGCGTTGTGCGGGAATTCGATCGCTAATGGATGCCGCATTTGCGGAGGGGATTCATATCGATTAATATCAAGGCGAAGGGTACCGCGAAATCAATAGAATTATTCGTGTCGCGGGCATTATTCGTGATACGTCCCGATGGCGAATCTAATTATGCACGGGGGAGGAATAATGTACGCTCGTACGTGAGCGCGAACTTCGGGCTTTCGTATCCGATGGCGAACGATTAGCGCGGCGTGGCACGCAACAGAAAGATAATTCACCATCGCGCTTCGGGTGTATCGGTGTACGTAGCCGTTATCCTCATTATTTGCCCATACGTATCGCAATAACGCGCGTTGTAATCAAAGCGCGTGACGTTCCGGGCGCGACCCTTCCCTCCCGCAAATTATTTTGCTTTGCCGTGCGAATTATGCACGTTATTATTTACATCGCACGTCACACGTGCATTATTAATCTCGTCAACTGGAATATCAGCTCGGCTCTGCTACATTCGTCGCGGCGGATCTTCCCGTAGCGCCGCTCTCGTTCGGTCACTCGCATATCGCTCCAATTATTATTGGCCTCCACTACCGCTACCGGGGTTATAATGGTTTCGATACATTTGGCACGGTACACTAGTCGTTGCTGCCAATTAGTATCGATAGTCCGTGTCTCGGGACCATAGTCCACCGAGTGGTGCTACGGCCACGTGGTGTACGTACGTACGTGCCCGCGTATCGATCGCGCCACTCGTTCATTACATTCGTATCTATACACATTCCTGCACCGAATCTCGCACAAGACTCGACATTTGTTTCACTTTCGTAAATCATTTATCATCGCGGCACGTCGTAGATATTGAAAATTTATAAAATAGAAAAATAAAAAAAAAATTAGAACCATCTGCGGAGAATCTATTCGCGTCAGAAGTTCGAAATAAATTTTTTTTTTTTAATTAGAAATAGATATTTATAATTCTAATAATTATAGGAACACAGACTAGTAGACTACTTACGCGCGCGTGCGTTTTAAGTATTGGTAAAGTTATACAATCTTAGTGCAGACGTCGATTTCCGTTTCACACATCGGCTCGACGTCGCGAAACGTCATTAAAGTCACATACTCACATTTAAATACGTATGCATATATGCAAATACACACACAGGTGCAGATCCTTCTAATGTAGGACGCAGCCGGCAAGACTAAATTTAGGATAAGATGCAACAGTCGAATTTCGAAGCGTGCCCACGCTTGTCGCTCGCGGAACGACCGTCGAAGCAATTTTCTTTTTTTTTTTTTTTTGCGTTTACGCGAGTACTCCATCTTCAGTCGCGAAGAGCCTTTGATCTTTAAGATCTTCCCTGACGACGGGTCCGAAGAAAGAGAGAGACAGAGAGAGCGGTTCGTCCTCGCCAACATCGGTGGAGTTCGCGTCGCGTAATCTCCACGTGTCATATGTCGTCAAACGCCACATGTTATAAGCATGACAAATAAATGCGCGTTGGTTGGGCGTACCGCCAGAATTGTTGTTAATTTTGAAAAAGTATATATGCACATATGCTGTGGCAATATTGCACGGGCCTCGAGTTAAAAATTAAAGTGGAGAATGACGACTCGCCGTTAATTTCCGCGGAAAATCATGGAACTCGCGGCGCGATTATCTGTGCGAGTTTAGTGCGATCGTTGTGAATACAAAATATAAAATACTTTCACTGATTCTTTAAAAAGAGGAAAAAGAAAAAAAATACTCGAGAAAAATATTATTTTAACCTTATTAAAATATTCCATACTTTTTTTTTTATAATAAACGAACCGATCCGCTGTTACAAAGTAGAGAAGCGCGTATTATTAAATCACGCAGTGGTATTAGCAACATGTGGGCGCCAGTGATATCTGTCGTGTGGACCATCATGTACATGATGCAACGGAAAATAATGCCGGGAAATCTAGGCCAGGAAACACCGACGAAATTAAAGGGTAAATTATTTTTAATTGACGAAATGTACGCTTTTTATCGTTACGTAACGTTGCTCGAATACGCGCGGACGATTCGATTAACGTAACAGGCCGCGGTTGAATAGCCGTGAAATCATTTGGTGCTCGGTGCCTGGTAATCGAAACGCTCTTTCGCCGACGACAATCAAATAGTCGCGTGTCTCGTATGGAACTCATTGAGTTTCGCAATGGAGATTTACGACGTTCCACAATACGCAGAATTCGGCTGCAGCCGTGCGGCGGACGTCGTTATGCGACTTCTGTCTCGATTTCTATGCTTGAATACTATCTACGTGATTTAGATGCAAGGTCACGTTAGGCCCCGTGGAATTCGTTGCGATACGGAACGTGCCATTCCGAACGTCGAATTAGCGGATTAATCGCGGAACATCCTGGCCGCAGGAATTCACGTTTATTGTCTTTTGCCTTCGATATAGCATAGCTCGAAATTCGCCTTTTATCGAGGATTTTTCTACGAGGATATTCCGGCGGACAGTCCAACTTATCGGGAATAAAAGTTACACGCGTGACTGTCGTCCGACATTTATTAATATTTCGCAGTTAACGTTCTTTGAGTTTTATTTTCTCTGTTTTACTTGCTGGCCGGAATGAATCTCAGTCGGTGTTACGTAAATTAACATTTTGGCAGGACTTCAGGTTGGTGTTAGTCTAGCGCACGTTTTCGTCGAAGGTCAAGAAATTTCCGTACAATAGATTTGACCGTTTTAGAATTAAATAGATAGCACGATAAGCTGTCTCATTAATTAATTGCTTTTAAAGCGCGATATATTTTGCGGTGACATAGCGAAAGTAAGGCCGATAATTTGCAGAGGTTTTGAAAATTTAAAAGAAAAAGAAAAAGAAAAAATTAAAAAAAAAAATATATGACGTTACTTTAATTTAGGGAATTAACAGTGTTGCGCCAGAAGATTTTTAAATCGCCTATTACGCGCTATTAGGAGCCGCATTACTTTGCATTAATTACTTGCGAAATTAAATTACATAATTTTTTGAATTTCACGCAAGTTGCTCGCGCGGATATTTCAAAAGACTTACCGTTCTCGGAATGGAAATCAGGAAAACCAGAAGCAGACGAAGTTTAGGTAATGAAGGCGGAAGCTACGGGCGGCGTAACCTTCGTTAATTGAATAATGCTGCACTCGCGCACCTAGAAAAGTACCCTAGACACGCCACCTCTGCACTCTCCCTCTTATCCTCCCGCTCATCTTCATCCCGCCCTCATTCCGCGCACTTCTCTTACGTTTCCTCCGTCTTACCTTCGCAACGTAACGAGACGAGACGACGAACCATCGCTTGGTACGTCTGGTTAACGGAATACGAATGAGCTCTACCGTCGAGAAATAATCTTCATACGGCAAGTCGATTTGCGGTTTGAATATGGAGTGGCGAAACGCGACGGATCGTTAATTACGGGGCGGCGAATCGTGTTTATCACGTCTGCATTTATCTCAGACGCCTCTGAGCTTGCGTAACAGCCGAGCGGCGTTATTACGGCGACTTTTCCAAAGCGTTACTTCGGCGGCGGGACGAGATTTCGTCGGGCGCGCGATTTTTTTTCGGCCGAGTCTCGGCGCGTCGATACCACGCCGGGCTGAGCGAAACGCTTCCACGGTTCATGCGCCGCAGCTTTACGAAAGACAGGTCGAACAGCTGACGCCTTCGCGCGCTCGCCCGTTCTTGTCGGCTACCTTGTCGTCTGTCTCCGAAATTCGCCAGCGGGGGTTACCCAGGCGTGACGTAGATACACGCTATTCTGGTCGGCCCGTGACGTCGTCCTCGGGACATCCAGAAATAAACCCGAGTGGCGAGCTGCCGGCTTTCTCGGTCTCTCTCCGTCTCATCTCGAGCGGGCGAGAACGGGACAGGGAGAACGATATGATTGTGCGGCGAACGAACACATTGACGAACTGTAGAAAAATACGATTTTATGCCACTGACGTAATCTGTAGAACGTTTCGAAAGACCGCTTGCGGGGAAATGATTGAAATTGGGTTAGAAGCTTAGAGCGCTTTACTTTTCAATATTACATCTTTTTCGAGCTGGGAGGTCCATTGATGCGACGCTTCAATGCTCCGCGAAGGTTTCCCTCCGGGTTGATCGGTAGGTCGGCACGTGGAACGTAGAATTTTTAATGATTTTGACCGGCGTAATGGGAAAAGATCTCCGGACGATCTCGCCTTACGACATTTTCAAGGCCTTTTATTCCCGCTGTCGTAAAATCGCATTATGCTTCCCCAATAGCGAACGGGCGTTGCCGATCGATTTACCCGATTGAGAAAAGGGGGAAAAAGTTCGCTGTAGCGCGATAAATCTTGGTCGTCTATTTTCTCTCAAGTACTCGTCGTTTTTCGCGGTTAGTAGTTCGAGATCCAATCGAGCGTTCTCACTCTCCCTTTCGTTTTATTTATCGTGATAAAAATTCTGCGTTTCCTTTTTATTTTTTTTTCTCTTATCTTTTTTGTAACCTCGAGATGGTGGATCTTTGATCGTTTGATTCTGTTTAGCGTAGGATAATAACGCGATCTAACGGCGTCTTTAACAACAAAAATTCAAGTAAAAAGCGTGGATCAAAGTGATTTTCTATACCGTTAACGCTTAAAGGTATTACCGGCTAGTGAGACGCAGGCTAAAGAGTTTCCTCCCGGGCGGGTGTTTGATCCGAAGTGTTGAATTCGAAGAACGTTACGGCTGCGGGTGCAAATAAGAAAAATTTAATTAGCGCACTATCTCGCGCGGGGCGCTTTCCTCTCCTCTCGGGTAATGAAGTAACGCAGGCGGCCAGCTGGCCACTTACGGGCGTCGGAAGAACGGCACGAGGTAAAACCGGGAAATGGTGGAAGAACGGTGGTCGTTGGTACACGCTACGATTTTGCTTTATTTTCCTTTTTCCTCAAAGCGGATCTCGCTCCGGCGAACGATGGACGCTTTTTCGCGGCCGGCTGCATCAAACCAGCTCCTTTTTCCTTCTCTTTGCCTTTCTTTCGCCCGTCGTTTCACCCTTTCCCGTCCTTGTTCTGTGTTCCACCCTTTATCGCGTTTTACCTTCTCTTATCTCTTTGGCACCAGACATAAATATATTTCCGTACGGCAAACGACGCCTTTAAACTTCGCGATCCGCACCTCGCGCGTTTATTCTTTATATACGAGCGAACTGAAGCAAGTCTCTCGATGAGAAAAATTAAATTTATTCTTTTACATACGTGCACGTAATTAAAATTACACGTAAATCGTGTATTGAATATGTTGAGCTTAATGTTTTTTTTATTTTTTTATTGTTATTAGTCTTCTCTGAGACTGATTTTTTTTTCTGTGTAATGATTATGAAATAATCGCAATTTACAACAATTTATTTAATGCCAAGAGGATGATTGGCCTTTGATGGCGCCTCATCATCATGGATTGTGCAGTATATACAGTCGTAATCAGCTTGTAAAGAGCATTTATTTTAATCTTGCTCATTTCGAGATTTGCGTATACATATGTATTATCCTTTGTGGTGAACAATAGCTGTAATAAATTTAACGAATGTATTTTTCTAATGAAAGTAAGAAGATTATACAGATTTTTATGTGCATAGAATTTCTACTTTAACTTTTCAAACTTTTTAATGATTGAAGTGTGAAAGTAAGAAAAATTGTAGAGCTTTTTGAAGAGATATTATACTGCTTTTCGGTAGAAAATTTGTAAAATTCCTTAATTTTTCGTTTATTATCGCAAAAACGTTGGGGAAAAAAAAGGAAGTCAATTACCTATCACTCGGATAACGTTTCTCTGTGACGTCATCGTTCAATAGGGTTACCTACGTAACCTCAGAGACTGTAAAAGTGGGTCAGGGATGCAAACCACGGGATGCAGACTACGGTGTATTAAGTCGATGCAGCTTGCCGTTGCACCGCCATTATTTATTCCTTTGTTCTTGTTTCGTGGCGGCTTTAAGATTTGGGAGTTGAAAGTTCCTGTATATTCTGCTTCTTTTCTTAAGAATAGAGTAAACGTTTAAACGCCCAAAAATTAAATAAGGCCCTAATTGTATTTATGAAACGTACATTAATTTTCTTTTCGGCATGTATTTAATAGTTTCTTAAACGATATATATATTTTTAAGTGAGCAAATTAACTTTAACGTACGTTAAAGTTCGTCAAAAATTATATCTTATCGCGTCGAAATCAATTTCACGTAAAACTATAGTAAAATCGCGAAAGCAAGCTAAAGTACATTCACGCTTTACTTTTTTTTTTTCTTTTTTTTTATATGTAGCTTTATGACTGCAGAAACGCACATTTGTAATTCCCGTGAACCGGTCAAGCTACATTGCTTTTCGTTACAATGAAACTACAAACCATTCGCTTGTGCAACCGGAAAGGATGCGCCGTCGTACGGGAAATAGCGCCATTAAATTTGACTGTAGCTGCATCGTACAACTCTAACGTTTCCTGCCGTATCGCTTCTGTATTCTTGATACATCCGCGGAGAAGTTTTACTAGTTTTAAAAACTTACGACCATTTTCTTTCTTTAAAAATCTCATACGTTTAGACTCGACGGAAATAATTAAGAAGGGAATTTTTAGAATCTGAGATATATATATTTTTTGTTAGAAGTAAATTGACTCTTAATTAGACTCTGCAAAGGTATCGTTTCTATATCTTATCTTCCTACCCGGCGAAGTGTTGCTTCGTTTGTTTTTGTACTCGTGCTGTTACTCAAACATTTGCCGATGTCCCATTTCACGTTAGGCCGAAACAAGAAGTATCGACATGCCTTTCGTTATCCTTCAATGTACTCTCGCGGAAAGGCTGGAGATACATATTGTACGACAGCTGCAACCGAGACACCCGCTGAGATTTCGCTTCGTCAGAGAACAATGGCAATGTTGTCTTTCCTGTGATAGAACAGAGGCACGAAAGAAAACTCCGAATGGTTATTGAAGGAAATAAGGTCGCCGAAAGAAAATTGCAGGCTGTCACGTGAAGCATTTCTCATATTTTGATTCTTTGTCAGATCTCTTTGAGTCCAACGGTATGAATTTATACTGAGAAGTTTTTCTTTTTTTTTTTTTAACTTAACTGTTTTAAATGTAAAATCTTCATAATTATATACGTTCTTTTTTGCAACTTTCCCTTGCTTGATGATTTCGAATGAAATTTTCGTGTCGGGCGCCGTTTAAAAGTACGAATTTTTTTCTTTTTCTTTTTTTTTTTTTTTTTAATTGCCATTGCACGGTTTTTCCATCTATTGTTTAAACTCACGTCGAACGTTTCTGATTGACGTAGTTAATTCTTGAGGAATTAAACTGGTGGATGGAAGAGCCGTGCAGGAAGGCGGATCGTTAAGTGAAATAGAAGGGAAGCGTTCGCAACTAGCCACAATTGCCGCTTCTCCGACGAACGATTTTCATGAATATTCATTTCCGTATCCTCTTATGAGTGCCGTAAACACGCTTAGCTTGCTTCACCGAAACGCGAATCTATACATTCATTTCCGTAGTTACGTGTTTCTTTAATTAGCGGATTTTAGCTGCCGTCAGTAAGATGGAGGGCTCTCTTTTAAAGTTCTCCCGTTTAATATACCAGTAAAAATGTCTAATTTGCTCGCTATTAATTATCTAATAAATTGATCTCGCTCACCAGCACTTATTTGATTAATGCGAACGGTACGGAAATTAAACTTTGAAGTGAACTCAAAACTCCTACTGTTGTTGACAATAAGCGTTAATGGGTTAAAAGCAAATTAGAAGCGGAGCTAATGTTCCTCTCCGATATGCAGTATTTCATTAAGTGTCGCGTCGGGGCGTCTTTTGATTAATAAATGTATCTCGTGATAACATTCGCCGGAAATTTACTCGCCGCGATAAGCGCTCTATTTTTTTTTTTCTCGCAGCCGGGTTTTAAAAAATTCTATTACGCGCCTCTGGCTCGCGGCTCGCCCGTCGATTTGGACGGCTTGACAATTTAAACAAAAAAGTAATTTCCAGCAAAGTATATATCGCGGTATGTTAAATCTGCGCTTAAATTGGCGGGCTCGCGAGTTTCACGCTATTTTCCGCTCTGTTAATTCTGCTGGTTACGCGAAAGTAGTGCTCCTTTGTCACCTTTGCGAGCGTACGCTTCCAGGAACAGACTTCTTACGGTTCCACGGAGCCGGCAAAATGTGCGGGCAGCGTGCGTCCAGCTGAAGGGGTTGTTGCGCTCTAGCGAGGCGGCGCGGCTGCAGTTAATCCCGGTCGCGTTCAGAACACACGCCGTACGCTCCGCACTGCGGCTCTTTCCGCCGGATTACTCGTCGGCGCGGTGTAAATCGCATCGGTCACTGCTACCGCGCGTAAATCATAGACGGTCGCGTCTTCGTACGTGCCCCTCGTTCTTCCGCAAAAGTACATCAGACGTTGCACCGGACGGGAATTGAAAATGCGGGCGCGAATGTCCCCTTTTCGCGCTTCCGAGACACGTTCCGCGAGCCGTAGCGGACGTCGCTTCGTATTTTCCTCGTTCCTTACGGCGTGACACGCGCGCGTGGCACGATTCGTCTCGATCGCGTTTTCCGCGCGGAATTCACGGCGAAGGGTATAACTGTTCCATTCCCGTTCTCCGTTCGACTTTGCCAACGTTGCTCGACGCGCGCGCTATTTTCTCTCACATCCGGCCACCGATGCATCCGGGAGCATCCTTTGAGCATCCTTGTGAGAACATATGCGCACCGCTTGCATGCGATTTATCAGGCGGGTCTAAGTCCTTTGCTCCGCCAACAGTTAGGGTCGAGTAAGCCGGGATTAGCGGAGTCTTCGCCGCCACTGTTCTCTTCGTAGATTATAGCCCCCTCGCCCATGATACAGACGGAGAAAGAAAATTTACTTAACCGAAGTTGGTGCTAAGCTAACGTTGATGCAACCGGCTCCCCGGGCCAGCTGGGAATTTCATTAGATTAATCTTGTCGTTTTCCTCGCCCGCGCGCGAAAATTTATCGCGAATACTCACAATCTGGGAAGTGCAGCGATGATTATGCGCTGCCGAAGACGTTAACGAAGGAAAGATAAAGGGAGGGAGGGGGGGAGTAAGAGAGAGAAGATTTCAGGTTGTCTGCAGCAGATCGCACGGATGCAATTCGTTTGCAGCTAAGCTCTCGGCGGGTCATTTACTTCGAAACAATTCAGGTCTTAGATGCGACGCCACGCCGGTGTCGTATACGTCAGTGTCAAGGAGACACGATCCGACACCGAGCTACCAGCTACGACCTACGGCACCGAGAAATCCGCTTTGCTTCCGCCAGCATTTTCCCGACGCGTCGTTTTTCTTTTTTTTTTTTTTTTTATATTTTTTTATTCTCGCAGCGTTCGCCTTCCTTATTTAGCGACTGGCGGAGAAAGCCAGAACGAGGAATTGCCCGGCTCGGGAGCATCAAAAACGCGTATCTGCGAGAATACGCGCCGCGAAAAATACTAAAGCCGCGGAAGAAACGCCGGTTCGCGGCCGCGGGAATTTGTGGCGAGTCCGTAAATGCGCAAATAGACATTTTTTTTTTTCCTACATTTCGTCGGGACGGAAGAAAAGCCGGCTACCGCCGACAAACGCGCTGAAATTTATATAAATATCAGTTATTAATAATATAATATAATATTCGTTGTAAATCATATAAAATCATTAATTGAAAGGTAAATAATAAATATGGATAAATATATATATATCTCTCTTTCGGAACATTAAATTGTGGGTGATATATAAACTGCGTGTAATAATTTGCAATGGTTTCGGCTGTATACATTAAATTTTTAATCGATCGAAAATTGATTAACTGGATTCGATTACGAAATATCGGCGTGTTTTCGAAACCCGATTTAATTTAATTAATAACATTTGAAACGTTACGCGGTTTTGCATTTTACAAAATGGTGCACGAAGAGTCGTCGTAATCGCGCTCAAAGAATACCTTCGATCACGGTATATGAAACTCTGCATAATTACGAGCGAGCTGGACTCATCCGTTTCAACGAGAGAGTTACTCCCGCGACTTCATCTTCCGGCGAGCAATTTTTAACGTCAAGTCGAATATGCAGGCGCGGGAAGGATATCGATCTCGAAGCGGTAGTCATAATTTTTATAAAGTTTACGGCGTTCTGACGTAAATTCCGGCTCCACCCCTCGTAGATTGCACGTTGTTACGGCGCGAGATAAATCTTCTCGCCCGAAAGGCGAGTTTAACGTCGTGATCTTCGCGAACGCGACATTTCGTGAGCCGCGCACCTCAGAGTTTACGATCCCGTGCTTTTTATTCGTGAGCCCACGGGTTTGCCTGGCCGGGTGATTCATTTATGAAGGTGCGAAACGCTGGAGGGAAACGTCTAGGTAACAGCCGGGAAATCGATTTCTTAGGGAGAATCTTAAATATCATTTCTTTCCGTTTCTATTAGTTGGACGAGATTCCGCTTCGGCGAAGATCGTCGAGACCGGACGAAACGGGACGGTGTAAAAGTTGCATCGGGATGGGACTTTTTCCCGCGAAAGTAGCCACAAATCATATATATTTTCCCGCCGCACTCTCATAACATGAACGACGTGGATTTATGTCGGCAATAAAATAAAATAAGAAGAAAAAAAAAAAAGTTTTAAGTACATCCGAGTGACAAGTACGGACTTGGTCGCGATTGAAACGCGCTTCGAGAAATCGCTGCAAGAATAAAAGAAGCAATTTTCTGTTCATTGATTAACAATTTTCATCGATTAAAAAAATACTCGGTCCTTTGCTGCACCGTTGCCCGCTGTTGATTAAACTGCGAATGTTTCTTTCCTTTCGGGAATTTCGAAAACGTTTCGATTGAGGTACGAAAAAAATCAAGAGTCGCACGCGTGCAGCTGTCAGATAGGATACCCGAAGTCGATCATTTTTCGTCGTCGAGCTTTAACGGATCGTTAATTCGCAGCGCAGGTTTCACTAGAATAGAATATCTGCGAGGTTTTTACCGTCCGTGATGCGTAATATCGTGAGAGAAAGCCAGCCCGAATATCGGCATTTGGCGAAGTTTATCGATCAAGCTTATATTGAAAACAATCGCTGTTTTTGGGTGGGATTGAAAATTTTTCGTTTGACGCGAAAATTGTTTGTTCCTTCTTACTGACGTCTCGTTTAATGCCGCGGAAAAAAAATTTTTTTCTAATATATTTAAAACATATTTTTACACGCCTATAATTTTTACGTTAGTATTCGTAGACACTCGAAACCCGTCATTTGAATATCTCAAATCGGCGTCGCGACTATTGTCCGTTAGCACAGCAGCAACAAACCTCGTTTAAGAAAGTTCATGGTTGGGAACGAGAGAAAAGTGCACTGAGCTCTCAAGAGATTCTCAAGCAAGCGCACGGGTTGTATACTCGACTGTCAGGCCCTTCGAACAACAAGTTTATTCGCAGTAAAATGCATATCAATAATAATGTCACGGCTCTCCAATTCAGCGACGTGTCGGACGGCGAGAAAACTCGGTGACACTTTTTCAAGATTTTATGGCAAGGGCATCCAGCGACGCGTAAGACGAACTTGAAAGATGTTTGCGAGTTTTGTATCATCTTCCACGTTCTCGCGCGTCTGCTTCTTCGGCGTATACAGATCGTTGCGTTTATTATTCGCTAAATCGCTTGTGAATAATGGTCGTCGTGAATCTTTTCTCGCGCGAAAGACTAGAGGCTTTCGTTTAAAAGTTCGATTGAAGGTGTGCACACTTGACGAACGAGCGCCAAACGAACAGCGAAGGCGAATACTCTCAAACAAATCAATCACTACATGAAAAGAAACATCTGCTTGGGATACGTATCAATTTTATTTTAAGACGGCGTTAATTATATTTCTAAATTCCTTTATGTTTTTTTGGAGAGTTAAATGAGAATCATCGGTGAATATTCTTATGTAGGTCGCAGGAATTTTTTTCTTTTTTTTTACTGGCAAGATTAACTGACTTTGAAATTTGATAAAACTTGAAGAAAACGAGGAAAATCGCGAGAATGGTTTATCTACTCGAGAGACTTTGTGATAATTTTCGTTACTTTTGAGTTTCGTTTGTACTGCGCGCGAGCGAGATGTATAAAACATTTTATCTGGCTTCCTTTTGTATCTTTCACAAAGGAAATCAGCCGACACCGAGGTCAACCTTCATTGTGCGTCAGTTTCGTGTTCGTGGCGATGACACTTCGCGAAAGGGAACGATTGAGAAAATAAATTGGTTTTCACGTTGTATTTATTGCGCGCATTGACAAGTCACAGCGAGATAACCGTCGTAATCTATAAATAATATTTGCGTGGGCTAACGTTACAATTTACAAATACGTATCACATATAAATTATTCATCCGAGTTTAGATAATTATATTTGTAATTTAAATAATAATTTGGAATAATTTAAATATGGAATAATGAACTTGTCACGATCCGACGTACCCTTGTATTTCTAATTTAATTATTTTAAATTCTTTTGACGCTCAAAAGTAAAAAAAAAAAAATCGTAAATTATTATCAATTACATATTAAAATTATTTTAACTTTTTTAGTTTTAAAAATTATTTTATGTCTCTAATTACGCGGATTAACTACCGCCAATATATTTTCATACAAAAAATTATAATTTGCATAAAAAGTTAATTATAATTAATTAAACAATGATAAACGTTATGCGTACGTGGCGATTATTTTTAATCTCTCTTTGACGCAAGTTATTTGGCGCTCATACATTTCTTTATAAATTCCTGAATTATAGAGATGCGTCAACCGGCCGAGTTCGACGTCGACGTTTGAGAAAATAATTATAATGGTCGCGAGATCGGTTCTAGGGCGAAGATTCCGTACTGTTCGCAACGGCAGCGAGAGTAGAGCGGCGTTCTAAAGTCGGCCGCTATTATTTCAACGGTATATGCTACGTCGCGATATTATACCGTCGCGATGCAGGTGCAGGTAAGGTGGCGGGGCCTATAGAAGGCCGTGCAGCGCAAATTCTGACGCCGCGGCCGAGATGTACGACTAGCCCGCCTATCTGGCAGATACTTCGGTCATAAATTCGGCAGGAATGGGGTGTCGGTATATCGTATAGATACGGGCCCCTATCTACGTGCCTACCCCGCGTCCCAACCGCCCCGCCGAATACTCCAAAGGCCTCCACGTCCAGCGGAGGCACCCTCCCGGCTCCCTGTATCTCTCCCCATCACCATTACCTTGGCCCCGCTACGTGCATCTTGCACCTGCATCCGATCGTATCGTCTCTCTCACGCGCTCCCGTTCAATTATTCCGAGACGCCGAGGAAATCAATACCCGCGGAGACAGATCGCGCTTTCTTGATGCATATTCATCTGGATGCTTGGAGGAGACAATACCATTTCTATCGACTCCGATCAGTTTACAGCGATCCGACGGCGCGGTAATAGAATGCATTATTTATCATTACTTTATTTTGTCGGCAGTTGTCTTTCTTAACACAGGGACCGCGACATTCGTCGGTGACGGCGTGTCGTTGGTGTGTCATTTTTATTTGTTAAAAAAGAAAAAAATTACGTTCCCTGTTCGTTCGCTAAGTGTGTACATCTTTATAGAAATTGTAATAGATATGAATTTTTCAACGCTTATTTCTTCGCGAAATTGGAAAAGTATTTTTTTTTTTATAGAATTTTAGTTTATTTTATTTTAGTTTTTAATTAGTGGCTTGATAATCGGATTAAGAATTACATGTGCTTAATTTACGTCGACTCTCGTGACATACTGATTCGCGGGAACAAAGAGCTTCGATGTTCCGCCGCAACGATATTAAACTTTGAACTCGGTTAATATGAAAGTTCAACAATTGAGTTCCGCGTCCGAGATTTTTCGAAGTGGAAGTTGGCGAAAAAGTGTTCGCCGTCTAAGTAATTCGCGTCTACTTCTGGCAATCGCCGGCTGCCGTTCGTAAATATTTTTCGTATCCGAACAATCCGCGATCAACTGAGCGACTGATTCGTTCGCGTGGATTGCTAAGCGTGGAAAAAAAAAAAAAAAAAATACGCCGCCGCCGGCGCTATATTATTTTACGTACTGCCTCCACTTTGCCGATAAGAATGCATTACGATTGCCGGTTTACGTTATTTGAATCTCCGTCGAAGTACGCCGTCTCCAATGATGTATTTTGCATTGCGATTCAGAGAATAACGGAACGGCGCTATTCGATTTCTTGACAAACGTGCATGAAGCACGTATCATGTATCCGTTACCTTCGCCAACCTATATATCTTGGTGGGTGCACTATCAAGGATTTACAAGAGTCGACCATTCTGCAACCACCCAATCCAACTTCTCCGGCTCCGGCGCGATCCTTCAGGGTCGCTTTCGGCTATCTCGTTCCGAGCGATTCGACCTGCGACGTATCCACTCACACCTGCGCCCATTCCTCTCACGTTTACCTTCTTTTTTTTTTTTTTTTCTCCGCTGCCGGCGCGGATGTTCGTCTCGAGGACTCGGGGAAAATCGATCCGAGAAGATTCGGGCCCTACAGCGGCGAAGGGTTTCGGACTTTGGCTTTCGAGGACTTCATGAAGGATTTCCGAAGGGTCGACGGGATTCCGGGCCGCGACGGCGACGAAGACGACGAGGACGGTCGTGGTAACGAAGAGGGTAGGGCTGCTCGTGGGGATTCGAGGGCGTCGACCCTCAGGTACGGAGAAGGGAATTCTCGTGTCTCTCGGAGGGAAAAAGATATTTATTGGGCCGGTGGTGGCCCGGAGAAACGGCGAGGAAGCAGCGGAAATGAAGATCTGGCTGGAAGGTACACCGGCGAATCGCTAGAGATGTCGAAGGGTGAAGGGACTCTGGGACTGCAAAGAAGAGGAGCGAGAAAGAGAGAATATAGATAGGTAGATGGATCGTTGCACTCGGTACGAGAGCGGGGGATAAAAAAAAAAAAAAAACGTGATGACACGGCGGCGGCGGCGGAAACGGTGGCACGAATTTCTCGTCGTTTTCCAGAGATCTTTCCGAGTCGAGATGTACACCGTAGAGCAGGTATGACATTTTTTGCGGCGACAGCGGCTATCGCACGTAACCCTAGGCGGCAGAGGCAGGGAATGGGAGAACGGGGGGGAAATCAGTCATCGGCAACCGGCCGGCGCGGTACATATATGCGGCACATATGAAACTCGACGCACGCGACTTTAAAGTTACGCTCGCTAGCTGTCGGCGCAGCAAACGCCACATCTACCTTCCAGCGTACGTCGCACGTGCCTGGACGAGAATTTTTAACCGGTCTAAATCTTGAAAACGTCTTAAACGCACCGAGTACGTACGGCGGTTAGACCGTTAACCGGAAATTAGCGAGCGCTCGCAGCGAAGTGTTCGATTAAGTTTTAACAACCGGAACAAGAATCGATAGAAGATAGGGAAACTAATCGGAAAATGAGGTAGGAGTACATCGGGTATTTGCTCGGAGTATCCTGTTTTCGAGGAAAAATTAGGACAAACGATGTCTAGAGGAATCGAAAACACGAGAAAGGGCGAGAAGATCGAAGTAGCGCAAAGAAAGAAAGAAGGGAGGTGAAAAATCGGAAGTCAATTTACTCTGTGACAATCGTTTAAAGTTACGATGTAACTGCAGCCTCAGCAGTGTTCTATAGTCGGTTTGCAATGTTACGCGAGTCGTATTTTCGTTGCACGCCCGGTTGACAAAGCGCCCAACTTACATTGATTTTATCTATCGCTCTACAATAGTAATTATATATATTGACATACGTATCGCACATTTAATTCTATCCGATTAAATTTTGCGTAATGCATTTAAATCTGAAAGTCATTATTCAATGGACCAATTTAACATGAATAATTTTCAACACTGTTAATTTCTGTTATCGAATAATTTCGGACGAGTCGCGCTTGTTCATGCGGGATAACAATACCGAAAGTTGGCGATACAAAATAGGTAGCTGGCTGAAATTATGTAACGCACAGATAGAATCGAGCGAGTGTAACGCGAAGTTGAAACTTACCTCCGCGTTTAATACGAAAATATATTTATACGTAATTTAAATAATTATTTGCGGCTCGCAGGGAAACGTAACGAGGAATATTATTCGAATATATCACCCGATCGCGGGCGAAATCTCTTTGCCGAACACGTTTGCCAAACATAATCATTTCGACTTGGTGGCAGGGCTCATCCGAGCGATGAAAAACGATCCTCGGGTCGTATGAAAAAGGTTCCGGGAGTACCGTCGCCGACTTTGAACTTCGAAATTTTGTTGACGTACCTCGAGGGTAGAATATGTCTGCCAGCCACCCAGTAGCCAGCCACACGTGCGGCGCAACGCGAAAATTGTTTCGCTATCGGAAATATTTTCGGCACGCCATCATAACGTCATCAAGCGTACGATTTAATGACTTAAAATATATTTTTTTTTATTATTTCCTTCGCACCCATTTCTCGCATTTAATCACTCGAAGTTTCGAGCTTCGACCGTTTACTCGTTTTCACTGTTTCGCACAACAAAATGTGTAGATAAAAAATTTTCCTACCACCCACACGGGGAAAGTTATTCATTCGTGATTAAAACTAAAAGTGAGGGTCAATCGCGCAAAAGTTTTAATTGCATTAATATCACTGTGTACATTACGATATCAAATAAACGCAAAGTACGCGGAGGCTTTCAAAACGATTCTGGAAACGTTGGTACCGCTTGTGGAAATTTTTATCGTTTAATGAATTAATAATGATTGAATTGCGAATAGTTGAACGGGGTCAGGCGGACCGAATGCGGCGCGAATTTCGCGGGAATTAAAGTTAAATTGCATTGATTATTCTACCAAGTTAATTGCCGCGACGTATCATTGATTGTACAAACGCCGCACGCAAATGGCAACTGGTGCGTTAACAGATTTGCGCGATAAATAGTGATTATTGTTGGAATTGGCGTTGCAGCTAGCGTCTCGCGAAAATTATGCGACAGATATACGATCTCATACGTGATATTATTATCTGTAAAAGATATCTTCTTCATTCGAACATTACCTGTCGTAATTAATAGTAACGCGATCGTAAACGCGCTTTATTTTATTTTATTTTATTTTTTTATTTTTTTATTTTATCAATCTTTTAGCTGGAAAAATTTTTTTGCGCTTTCTTCTCCCGCGTTACTTTGCACATGCAGAATTCCGCGCTTCCTTTTTCAGATCTTCCGTATGTTTCAAGTACAACTCTCACAAATCTAAGACCCGAGAACGCGGAGGCGCTCGGGCGTAACATTTTATTCATCAGATCCAATCTCGAAAACGCGGAATCCTTTCTTCGGGAAGACTATAGATGCTCTTTAACGACTGTTGAAGCGCTCAGCATTCTTGAAACTCAATAGTTTCTTAATGCGCGCATAGGGTTCGTCGGACGACGCGAAACCATCGTCACTCGAGCACGTACAATAATAACGGCGAGTGCTCGAGTCCTGTCAGATATTTCGCGTAACGGAAACTCGTTAGAAGCTTCATCTGATCGGCCTCGTGCCTTTCCCACTTCATACCGTTCCACGGCGTCGTCGACTCTCTGTTAAATATCTTTCGCTGCGAACGAGTGACATTATCTTTGTGCCCTTTAAGGCTCGATCATTTACCTTTATTTAAAATCGGCGTTTTATCGTTTCTGATTTTTATTAATACACATTTTTGCAAAGAAATCGTAAATATCTACCAATTTTGGGCTGGACAGTTCGCCGATTAATGACCCGGCTTCAGAGAAAAAAACTTACTTCCCGCGATTGCCCGCGACAACATCGTAATAATTTCTTCGCGTTTTACGGATAAGCCGAGCGATATAATTTGAACGCGTGGCCGCGGGCGTAACTGTGAATTTTCTTTATCGCGCCTAGCTAAATCCTCCTTTAGAAAGATTCGGCGAGATTTCTGCAAGGAGATAGATAAGTTTGGCGAGGCAAATCCACTGTGTGGCGAAGCCGCGGGATAAACCGGAATAAACCAGTCACGTTTTTCGCAGAGCTCTTACGGCTCTTTTTTTTTTTTTCCTCGTCTCGATTTCATCTCATTTATAGCGCTTATCTACCCCTTTATTCAATGTCGTTGTGGTGGCGAGTTTGATCCCTTAATCAGTTTAGCACGACTATTCTCGTGTTACACGATACCGTCCGGAGGTCGGCACGTATCTGGAAATTCTGTGTGTACTTCGTAAAAAAAAAAGAAAAAATTGCATTTAACTTGCCAACCGTGATACATATAAAATTGCATTGTAAAAATTTAATAAGCATTAAAGAGTTTTATTATTTTAATTTTCTTTTTTGTATTTTTACGTAGATCATATATCAATCAAAGTAAATTTTTTTTTATTATTATTTCTCGAAATATTTCATAATGATTGTTTTATCGGGTGATATATATATCCTTGTATATATAAATCGAAGATTGAAATGCGACACCTGGCTGTGGACGTAAAGCCATTTATAGAAGAGGCTCTTTTAACAGCAAAGTAACGGATTAAGAAGCGAGTTTCAAAGTGCAGCTTATCGTAGGTCTCTAAGCTAGTCACTGTAAAGTACTGAAACTTATTGCAACGTCCTTGTTTCTTTATTTTTCGAAGCAGAAGGATTTTCCCAGCTTTCACGAGAAGTGCACGCAATAGCGTATTTACGTTACGACACTGCCGGCATAAATATACAGGTTTAAATGTACATTGAAATTTAATGTACTTCAAATATTTAAATTTACGTGAAAAGATGCTGTTGAAAATTGGAAAAGAAAAAAAAAAAGAAAAAAAAAGATAACGCGAGTTCTTAAAGAATTCAGTTATATTACACATTCCGTATAAATTTAACCGCGTTGCGTTTTTGGTTTTTTCTTTTTTTTTTCTTTTCAGTCACTCTCAATTTTGTTTACTTTTGCTGTAAAGTGCAGTGATGAGCGATTATTCAATTTCATTCGAGGTCATCAGGATATTGCGAGCAGACGCGCCTGCCTTTCTCAAAGACGTTGCGTTGCAACGGAATTACCTTGTGTTAACCAAGTACTCGAGAGTTCTAGGGGCGAGCAAAGCTCTCGAGGGACAAGTGGTGAACCTTGGCGTCTCCTTAGACTCCATCTGCACTGCAACGTGGCGGCTCAAAGCCGCGCGCGGAAGCTCTTCTCTCTTCTTACTCTCCTTTCCCCTTTCATTCCGTACCACAAAGTTAACTCGTTATCAAGATGTTCTTTAAATGCTTTCCAGCGCATAATTATTACGAAACGAGATCGTCATTATTTCATTGGCAATTTATTTTACATTCTAGTCATTCGGATTTCAGACGTCATTTCAGTTCTAGAGCAGCGAAGTAATTTTTTTTATCCTCGTCGAAGTTCAGCCTGCGATGGAAATAAGTCTTTATCGTGCCACGTTGTTCCTATTACTTACAATATAACCTTACGTTAACTTCGAACTGCCTTCCTTATCTCCCGCGCGCGTTTTTCGTTCTTCGCAGGTAGAAATATTATCAATCTCGGTAAAGAAAAAAAGAGAGAAAAAAAAAATTTCTGTTCGAGCGAGTTTTAAAGTCCCTTTGACGTTTGCACAAAAGAATCTTTTCGGAAGGCCGTATAATCCCGAAAGTATCCGACTCTCGTGGGAATTACCGGTGCCGTTTCATTTCGTCGCGATGCATCTCGCGCCCGCGCGAACGGAAGAAAGCCGGGAGATAAAGAAGAAAGTCGCGCGGCAGCCAAAGGGATATATTCCCTCGGCGTTACGGCTCGCCTTCTTTCTGCCTAGGGTAATCGCATATGGAGGATACGAGGTCCGTTGGATCGGTTAGGATAACGCCTTTCGCACCGCGCGTTTCCTGGCCTGCGCTTGACTCTTTCTACTTGCGGCGCTCCCGCCGCCGTGAGCGAGAGACTTATCCGCCACCGCGAGCAACGTGCCATTCGACGCCGCCACTCTATTTCGAAACTTGTCGGCGCGTTGTATAAATTTAATCCGGATTTCATCTTCATCGCGGTATTACCACGGTAAAGTTATATATAAGAGAGGAGTTAATATTATTATGCTCAAAGACTTCATACGCTGGTAAGGGGAGGAAAAAAAAGTCGGGATTAATGTAATTCGCCGGGATGTAATCTGTCGCGGCGTGACTTTCCGATGGCGAAATCTATGAAAATACGAATTATTCGAAGAGGCGTGTTACTTTTATTTTATTTTATTTTTTTCAACTGATCCTCCTTGATCTCTTTCTGTAATATCGAACGGATATCGGTTGCAGTATGTTGTAATTATGCTCGTAATTAAAATGCGAAATAAAGACGAAAGTATTTTTATTGAGACTGTCGAGAATTACGTAAGAAAACGGTTTTTTTATTTTTTTTAAGATTCTTACGAGTATTCGCGAATGGATTGATTGCTGCTTCAAGTGCAAGGATTTACCGCGATTTTATGGTAATTAATTTTCATAATTAATTTGCTGAGAAATAGGAACAGAGAGTGGGAATAAATAAAACGAATGAAAGATGTACAATTAATTGTCGATAAAGATCCGCGGTGTTTTCTTGAAAGCAACAAATTGAAGATCACCGATCGAAATCATTAGAACGCTCAGCGTCGAAACATTAATTAGGTTAATCACGATTGTTCGTTAGCTCGGTCAATCACCTAAGTTCCGCCAGCTGATATTAATTAGGCTAATTACCTATGTGCGTCTACCATGGATTAAGATAGATCATTTCACGAGCTCATAGGTTTAGAGAGGCAGAATAGATCCTAATCAAATAAATGAAACTTAAACGTTAATAAATATAATTAATTAAAGAGCCCTTAAAATTTTTCAAGCAATTTCATTTTTAAATAAATCGCTCAGTTTGATATCTGCAAATTTTCTGACGATCTACCTTTTCATTTGGTTTGTTAATAAAGTTCAATATTTTATAATCTTTAATTTATTAATACTCGTAAATGAAGTAGAATAGCTTTAAAAAAGAGGTATTCTTTTTAACTATTTCGAAAATAAAGTCTCCGCGAGCGCTTTTAAACTCGGGCCAGTTTTAGAACAAGAATCCTATTGTGCCACGAAAGTTTTTCGAAGAAAAAAAAAAAAAAAATTGGAAGACAATGGTTACTCGCGAAACGCATAGGCTCGCAATATAAATAACGACATGTTTGGCTACTATCGAGAATGACGGTGCGGGAGGAAAAAGCGGGGTGTGGATGGAGAAAATAAAGAGCGCGCGCGGAACAAAGTGAGCGAGAACACAGTGGAAATGGACCAGAAAAGAATATTGGCACGAAAGTACCATCGGGCCGACTATCAGTCCCACGCGAATCTTCGCTTCCGCTCGTTTCCTGCAGCCTCATTTCCCCTGTGTAAATATTCACGTATAGTTGGTGTATACGTGCAACGTCCTCTTTTATTTCCCTTCTTTTATTTCGCTAGAAAATACACCGTTGTGTCGAAGGCGTTTAGCGAGTGAAATTAAATTGCCGATCATTATCGATACTTTGTCAATGCTACAGAATTAAATTTAATTTTACGTTATTAATTTAGAGAATAATTTAATTTGACTCGACTCAGTGCCGTTATATCATCAGCTCCTGTACGAGAGATCTGTTTTCGGGGGTCGTATTTTTAATTTTCTATGAGGGTAAACCAGAAAATTAGATTTCCATGGAACCGCTTTTTTTTTTTTTTTAGATCGTTAATTGGAAGTTTATCGCGATATTGATTTTATGACCGATGATCAAACCCAAATTTGACATGGACCGGATGGACTGACAATGAATTGAATAATTAATCAAATTTCGATTGAGCGAGGTTGTCAGGGACGAACGCGCGATGGTCTGCAAAGTTGACCGCTAGTATCACACTCCACGAAAACGGAATACGCGGTTACATGACACAATGTGTGGTTAACCGCGAGGACCATCGATCCGCCCGGTGGAAGCGGAGCTGCTTCCCGCGGGTCGTTGAAAGTTACGTCGCGAAAATGTAAGTCAATGACCTTTCTTCGCCGGAGTCCTTTGCCCCTGTTCTTTGCTCCTGCCGTTCCATTGACTATGACCGCAACTTGGCGGTGAACCAAGATCGTTTTCCTATTTTTTTTTTCCCCTTTTTTTCATAAAATATTAGCATCTCATATCTCGGGGTCGCGTGCGATCATTTTTCTTTCTCTTTTCCGTCGTAAAATATTTCTTTTTTTTTTTCCCCCCGATGGGAATTAACCCTTGCATTATTTCGATCGGCGTTGTCGAGATTCGAATCGGCCAACGCCACCGGTGGATGAATTTGCGGTTCGTCGTCCTGCGGTTAGGTGGTCATTGAAAACTGTCGTTTCATTTCGAGATAATTCGCAGTAATTTAATATAACGCTGCTCTCGCTAACTACCCGGCTATCCGTTGTTTTGTACAAATTTCCATTAATACGCAATTCTCCGTATTGCCGCCGCCAGTTGCGGAGCTATATCGGCGCGCTGTTATTTCTGTTCCGGAGATGTGACGTCGGCTGTTGTAATTTCTCCGTAATCGTTACAGGATACAGGTGTACCGAATGTAAAATGAAATATCGATTTAGCTCCCGTCGTTATCTTTCAGTTACTATTAGTAGAAGAATGTTAACTTGTACACGATCTATGTCATTGTATGTAATTATGTACAATTATTCAGACGTGGCCAATCTCATTACAGGATGTTAGGTTTTTATTTCGTTCCACGTGTAAAAAAAAAAAAAAAAAATAATCTGATTTTGCTCGTAAGAAAAAGGGCTACGAATGTAATTAAAGATGAGAGAGGAGCGTAAATCTACGTTGATATACAGCGAAATTACTACAACCACGGTGACTCGTTACGCCTATAAATAAGATTAAAGCAAATTTTTTTTTTTAATTTTTCCGCGGCCGGTCGTGCGATTCGTGTAACGGGAACATCAAGGTAATATTCTGACTGGGAAATAAAAAGACGATCCTTTCACACGGTTCGTTGAATTTTAAAACGCTGGAAAGAGTAGCGAATGGGGAAACTTGGGGGAAACTCGAGGAGATCATTGGCGACAGGTAATTGCATTGCGAAATTGCGCGCGAACGCTCGCTGCTCGACTCACCCGAATCAGAATCCCCATTATTGCCTGTCCGTTCATTTTCGACACGAGCGCGAACTGTTCTTATACATATACAAGAACAAAAGTGTTCTTTCTTTCGGCCGTCACACGAGAAATAATTTTCGCCCAAATTGAACGAGTGAAAATTCATCTGATTTAATTTCGCGGCTAGCGATTAGATCGCGCAGATTAGATATATTTCTTGGCTAGCATTAATTTGTAAAGAAGTATTTGTTACAGCCGTTACTGTGTGCTAATTAATGAACTAGAAAAGCTAGATGACTAAACGATTTACGTTATTAGAAAGTAATAATTATAATATTTGGTACTTAGACGTTTTGAGAATTAAATTTCCAGCTCGGTACTGGACAAAATAAAATAATTCAATGCGAAATAAAATTAAGCGAGTTTTTTTTAGAGCTACATTATTACATTTTGTACATCGATTTATCGCAAAGTAATATTTATTAATTCGGCAGCTTTTCTCGGACATACCCTCCCGAAAAGTGTAAAGAAAAAAAAAAAAAATTAATAACTGAACTTAGTTCGTGCAAGAGTCCTCGCGCGGTCCCAATTATACAGCTAATTCTAACATGTCGAATACCACGTTAAACTTGATAATGAACTGCTATATTGCGTTATCGGTGGCAGGTGCCACAGCACAGCCGTCGCGTTAGGTGGCGTTGAAAGTGACTGTTGGCTGCAAAATATGAATACTCGGCTGGCGGGGGATAATTGTCTCGCGGTTTACTTGCAGACAGGTCTAATGTGATTGCTAGTTCCGGAGCGGACGTCGGTGGTTTCTCGAAGGACAATCGAGTTTGCGCTCGGCTGGCAATTACACTCTCCGCTCGTTACGCGGTTTGACAAACTTTCCTCGCGGCGTCGAAAGACGCGCCCGGCCCTCGCGCGCGCCCTTATCGAGGGCCATTTTCGCGTCGGGCTGAAAGCAGCAATAATCGCGGGGCGAAGTAGGTTCCGTCGCGCTCGTTGCCGCGTACCAAAATCGAACAGCGACGAATATTAAACGGCCGCGGAGAATTTCTACTCAGCTGTCTGCATTCAGCTCTTCCGGCAAATGCAATCCTGAACGTAACGTGAGAGAAAATTAAGGCGCTACATTAATAATTTTTTTTATAGCGCGCATTGTTTAATTCTCTTAACCATTATGCGCATTATCATTAATAAAGAATTGTAGCTTTAGCTTTATTTTTTTTTTTTTTACGTAATTAGTATCATGCACGCAACATGAATATTATCGTTTACTTCATCGTAAATGTAGTTACTTTAGATCTTTATCGAGCTCTCAGGCGCATAGATTATCGCGCTCAGCTCCGCGATGAAGAAACCGCGTTCTTGCGCGATAGTCGTTACGAGCACTTAACTGTAACGACTTCGGTAAAATGCAAAGAATGAATCGTAAAAGACGCACGCGTGTGGATAAGGACCGGCACTCGGCCGTATTTCTTTGTACCTAAATTTAAATCAAGTTGAACGAAATAACTTGCATAAGCAATTCCCCCCTTGTTTTCGAAAAAATCGCGCACACCACCCATTGTGCGTATGTACACTCGGCAAGGTTGTTTAAACAACTGATTGTCACGCCTGCATTTTCTTACCTCATTCGGTTTCGTTATTTCGCGGACAGTCAGCTATTTTTGTACGCTTTATTACGCACAAGGCGTAATCTCTACCACGGCGTAGGGGAACTCTGCCAATCGCGGCGCGTCTGAAAAGCGGCGTGTACGCAAATGAAACGCAAGCGTTTCGACGCGAGTGAAACTCGTACGCGCGTAATCTATTTATCTCACACCCTAATTTAATTGGTGCATTACGGAGCATTTATGCGTGTACAATGTTTGCCCGTGATGCGGCGGTTACAGTTATTGGTTTATGCACCTCTTGGAGCTCTAATGATATTTTACGATAATGAGTTTAAAATGCTAGTCGAAAACGGCGCGGCGTTCAGCGTGAATACGTCCGCGTTCTTCGAGCGAATATCGCGGCGCCGGGGCTTACACATTTTTTTTTTTTCTTAATTTTTATTTTTATAAATATTTAGGTCTTAATTAGACAACATGGAAAAGAACTTGAAAAATAAATTCGCGGAGAAAGACCAACGGGAGCTGACACAGTAAAATCTTCATTAAACATAATATATATGAATTCTTATATTTGCAGACGTTTCCTTTTTCTGTACTTAGTCCGCAAAAATAAAGATTTATATACATATATAACGAACAATTTGTTTAGTATGTCAGTTCTTGCTGGTTTTTCTCCACAGCTTTTCCTTTTTTTTTTTTTTTTTTTTTTTTGTCAAGCTCTCTCTCATTTTCTCTAATTGTCCGCTTCTAGTTTTATTTTCCGCAATATCTGTTATATTATATTTTCTTTGAGTACTGTTATATGTATAAGCAGATGAAGTACGTTTTTCGGGTAATTTCATGCAAAATTATGTCTTCTTCTTTTCTTTTCTTTTTTTTTTCTTTACCGTCTTTCTATTTTTAAATTAATTAGCCACGTGTTTTTCCTGGTGGTATAAATATAAAGTGTCATTGACAATGACCCGTGCAGATAAGATAGTGTTAAATATACGGTCTCAGATTGTGGCCCCCATTGCGCTTTTAATGTTATCTCTGGTGACCGTCCAAGTGAAATATCGTCTTGTAAAATATGAATCTGGCTTAGCTTCATCCCCGGCATCGCCGGCGTAGCTTGTGTCAGGAGAGAGCATAGATAATCACCAAGTTTTATTTGGCAAGATTCCGCACGACTGCTGCTTAATTACGCACGAGTTTTTTGTCAATGAGATATTAATCCGCGAACAACTTGCGAGGACAATTTTCATATTATATCGTGCTCCCGCGATTAATTCCCGGTGATCGCGTGACGCGCGCGATCTTTTTTTCGTATTACCTTCCGTATCTTTCGCGAATCCGTCGTTTCGCATTTGAAGTTCCATTTGTTTTTACGCATTACCGATGATTTAACGCATCAAGTCGCGTACTTGAAAGCGGGCACGCGGCACGTAATAGGAAAACACGAAGGAAATTTCTTATCTCATATCTCTTGCTTATAGTTTCGAGCGCTCGTACTTTGCCGAGTAACAATTTGTAGTAAACGTTTATATTACCGGCAAAAACATACCTTCGGCATTAAGCATTACGTTTACAAGAAAGATTAGATAAACACCCAATTGTCTCGTATGTCTGTGACACGTGTAAGTACAGTTTTATTAGTACACATTAAATATCGTTGTATATTAGTCGTTAATTATTATTATATACCTTAATTTATCGTACGTCAATTGCTGTAATTAGATTTATTACAAATAGGTGCAATCTCTATCTAAGGACTTAAATTATTCTTATAGCTTAATGCACGTGCAATAATAATAGACAATGAGTAGAAGTGAAATAGGTAACTTTAAACATTGATGAGATACTTTTTTATCAGCCTGCAGCTGGTTTTTTGTTCTCGGACTAAATAATTTAATTTTCGCTCGGACGTGGGGGAGCAATTGCATTGCGATTGCAATTTGTTATATTATTTATTGCGTAAGCGTCACTCGGCGTCAATGTCAACGTATCGTATGGAATACCACGTATAATAAATGCAGAAACACGTTTTTATTAAACTTCCTAGATGCCGACCGTCAAGAAAAATTCGCGCGATAAATCTACTTACGACGATTCAACTTTTTTGCTCGGGCTTTTTGCCGAGCTCTTCTTGAATCTGCTGCAGCGACTTACCTTTAGTCTCGAGCATGCAGAAGTAAGTGCAAGGCACGGCGGTTATTAGTAGCATAGCGTACAAGTAGAAGACGTACTTTTCCGTTAGTAAATTGATCAAAGGCTGATACGTCGACGTGGAGATGAATGATGATATCGCCCCGACGATGCTCGCGAAACAGCTGGCTACGCATTTGACGTGCGGCGGAAAGATCTCACCTAGTACGGTGTTAGGTATCGAGATGATGCCGATGTATATAGATATCTGGAAGAGCAACACCGCGCAAATAGGCAGGGCTTGCAGGCTATGGGGGTCGTAACCTGCGCCGAGAAGCTGATACTGTGTACCCAGGCAGATTAGCGCGATCGTGACGGCCGTGCTGGACGCGATCATTAGAATTCGCCGGCCGAACCTATCGATCAGGACCATGGAGAGCATAGAGCCGAGGATCCCCGTTGCGGTAACGATAATCACGATCAGCGACGGCTCTATGACGGTTACTTTAGCGTTACGCAAAATAGTCTCCATGTAAAACAGCACGTTGTTCAGGCCGCACATTTGAAGGTACATGAAGAGCAGGGAAACGAGCAGCTGCCCCTTCCAAATATACGGGATTTTGAATTCTTTTAAAACTTCCGTGAAAGGTAGACTTTGATTATTTTTTAGAAAGAGTTTTAGCGATTGTAATTCCGTTTCCGCATCGCAGTCGCGGTGATACCAGACAATCGAAGCTCGCGCTTTAGCCTCCTCGTTCGTCTCGATGAAATGATACGGCGATTCCGGTAACCAAATAAAGATGCTTATTAACACGAAGCAGAGTATGAAGCATACGGTAGCGCTCTCTTCCATTTTTAAATATGCGCCCATGATACTCATCATTAGATTGCCTATCGATAGCCCGCTCATAGCTGCAAAGAAAAAAATTTATTCCCTTAAACTTATAAAATTTATATAAAAATATATAGAATTATATTATTCGCACAGGTATGCATTTGACTGCACGGAATACTGCGAGGAACGCATACCTAAGACGACCAGAGCTCCGCGAATGGCAGGGTCCGCGATTTCGCCTAGGTAAAGTGAGATACAGCTATACATCTTTCCCAAACTTATGCCTGCCAAGAACCTGGCCACGTACAGCCATTCCACTCGATTAGCCGTCATTATAAAGATCCAGCACAAAGTTATCGGCAAAGTCGTCAGAAAAATAGTGGTTTTGGTGCCGAGATAGGTAACGGCAACAGCACCAGAAACGGCGCCAATTAACCTGCCGAGATTCAGTAGGGAAACCACCCAGGAAGCCTCGTCCATTGTTATGGGTATATGAGATTCGGGCGAAGTCAGATATGCGATGTATGGCGAACTCCAAACCGATATCAATCCCATTTGCAGCTGCAGAAGGTTTACTGAAAATCGGGAAATTGTTGGCTACACGTTCGCATTTGTTTTAATATTTTAATGGATATTTTCTTTATATTTATAAATTCAAATAGAAACTTTTTAAATATACATATAATTTATATATTTTAAAAATTACGACAAATATTTTGAATTAAATTTATTAATATATTTTATTAATGTGGATATTAAAATTAATATCGATATATTAATGTGAAAGATACACACCTCCGATACCAGCGACCCATTGAGGCCAATATATCTTTTTAATATTTTTCTTTTCTGCCTTGTGATCCATTGTGATCTTTCTGCAGACTGCTTACGACTAAGCTTCTCTTCTTGGGAAATACTATGCTTTACTGGAAAATGAACAAATCGTAAAAACCATTCTACGTCATGAGATAAATTATATAACTATTTTTTTTTACGAGCTATAGAAATGTTATCTGCAAAAGAACTATAGATCTGATGTAGATTGTAGATACAAAACTTGTTCTTATTATCCTAATTACTTATGTGTAGCACTTACTAAAATGTGTAACAGGTGATCAAATTTGTGTTAGATAGTTAACATATGCTAATCGGAAATTTGACAGCTCGTCAACGAGCGACATTCGCACATTTTTCTCCACGATACGTTAATAACGTCATTAACGAGGGAATGATTATAAAATATTGCCCATTGACGATCTGCAAAATTTTTGATTCCCATTCGATGATCAATCTAAACTTGATCACCGTACCCTGTGACTAATTGGGTAATAATTAATAAATTATAATATTACTTCATTAATACACATTTGCAACAAAGTTAATTTCTAATTAGAATTAGAAGCGGCCATTAAATATTTATCGATTCCGAAATAAATTTCAATATTTAATACATAACGATCGCTTTTATCAACTTTTACAATTTAGTTTATATTACATTTGTAGTTGATTATATCTCTGTATGACGCATGCAATTATAAAAAAAACTAATGTATAATTTATGTATTAACATATTACAGAGGTCAGGAAATGTTCAAAAGGAAATAAAAATTGTATTGTTAGTTGTGGTATTATTCACCTTGATTATGGTTTACAATGAATGTACAATCTTTGCTGATATTATTCCGGATAAATATAGATGCAGCGCAAAATAACTGAATAGTATTTAAATTAAAAAAAAAAAAAAAAGTTCTCATTACACAGTGTATTATCAAAGTAATTGGTATCATACGAAGTCGTTATTAAAATCACATAATTATTAATATCTTTGCAATAATTATAATTAATTAAAATTTGACATTTGTAAACTTACATAAAACACAATTAATTACATTCGAACTATCTTCACGGTCTGAAATAAACGCAATATTCTTTTATACTTTTTTATATTAAATATATCAATTATAGTTATTAAAACGTTAAGCTGTTTCATTTGCACAGTCTGGTATTTCAAGACAAGAGTTGTAATGAATTAAATATACAGCAATCGTTTTATTCATTTTATGTTTTGTAATTCAACTGATGTCAATCTTTTCTACGCAATTGATTTTAGATTTTGTTCGCTTATTTAGATACCGTATATATGAACTTCGATAAGTTTTGTAAATTAATACAAAACTCCAAATTAAATTAGTATTAAATTTATTTCTAACACAATTAATATAATTACTCTCGCGGAGTTTATTAACTTTATCTTACGTCTGACATTTATCGGTGTGTCCGTTATCGAAATTTTAATAGTTATCTCGCACGATTACCGCGTAAAGCAGTTTAGGATACAAATAATAGTATGTAGTAATAGAAGAAATAGCATTTCAGAAAATGATAAAAGACCAACATTTAATTTCACTTTACACACACGTATTATACATATTCAAAAGGCAATAGAATGTAAAGTGACTTAATGTTGTGATCGTCGATTAAACTTTTATTTTCAGATTAAGTTTTATGCAATTAATTTTGTTATATTAACTTTTTTGAAAGCCCGCTTCTATATTAATGTCGACAAAATAGAAAATTTGCAAAATGTATAATGAAGTAATATTTTTTTATATAAAATGTGTATGCGCCGTAGCGCGTTTTTATCTACAGTTGAGGAAATGTGATAACATATTGAAGTTCTGTCGTTTCGTTTCAATGAATGGAGCTCACTTTAGAAATTTCTTCATTTGGAAAATTAAATAACGTAAAGCTTTTTAAAATTATTTTTCTGTATTAATTTCAAAGCTAATATTATCAATAACTTTAATAAAAAAGATTGCATGATGCAATATTGGAATGACATATTACAAACGCCTGAGACATTTGTAAAATCGAAATGTGTTTTCCGTGAAAGAAGAAAAATTATAATGATAAAAAGATGATGCCTTTAGTTAATAAGTTGTTATCGGTAAATTAATAAATTTAAAAATTAACTTACGGATACGTGAAAGGACAATTCGTCGTAAAACGCAGAACAGTCGATGCCGAGCACGTACGATACAAAATGAGCAGCGCAATATGTGTTAAATAACTTACGGTTCTTGCACACACGTCAGAAAGTATGTGACAACTTGCCTTGCGCGATAAAATGTAATGCGTTAACCAATCAATCCCCCACGTTTTTAAAAATAATAGATAGGTAATATTTGACAGATAATTGGCTGCCGCGCGTCGTTTCTTATCGCGTAGAACGTATTACTTGAATGTGTGAAAACCATTAAGTTATAGAAATAAAAGGAAACGTGCAGTACATATAAAAAGACTTAACGGAACTCAAGTTAATAGAAACGAATAGGAAAAAAAAAAATAAAAAGACATAAACTGTAAGGTACTTAAGGAAGGTGGAGATACACAGAGGTGTGACAAAGACAAGATAGTATTTAAGACTGACGATAGGTACATGCTTCACCCGAGACGTGTGGTCTTCGCGCTTACTTCCCCCATCCGGAGGTGTTGTCTTTATTCCTAGAGGTGTCATTCTCGTTCCTATCGATGTAGTTGCTCGTCACTCTATTGTTCTTACATGCAATACTCATACACTACATAAATTATGTGAATAATCGAAGGAATCGTTATTTTATTAATATGTAAACCAAGTTTTTGATTAAATTTTTTTTTGCTAAACATAATTTTCTTGCTTTGATAATCTTAATCGAGTGTTAAAAAGTTTCGAATGTATTTATGTGCGTGTGTGTGTGTAAAAAAAGAAAATATTGCAGGCACTTTGCATGTCGTATTTTAATTATAACTAAACTTGAGATCTATCGCGTGATTATTATTGATTATATTATCTGGTTATTCTCAAGTTTCATCCAGGTAGTTTTTATTTTTTTTTATTTCTGATTTTTAATTGTTATTTAGTCTCAATCTTAAAACTATTTGCTGATTTTGTTTCGACTGTAAAGTATTTTATATTATAATTATTCTGTTTTTTTTACAATTGTATAAATCATACGTTAATATTTATAAAAAGATATAATACAAAATTTTCCGTAACTTGATTTGTTCACAATTATAAAAATTAACTATTTCATATTCTAAAATATTTGTTATTTTTGAGTATTTGCGGTTTCAACGTATGCCTCTTGCTGCGATTTTTTAGCGGCGTTTCTCCTGGTCACCATGTCTTGAATTTCCTATTAACATTCCCGGTGATTAATATGCAACATTTACGTCAAACTCGGCAAACAAAACTTTACAATAACACGCAATGTGCGATCGAATTACCTGCAGTGTTTTCCCTTTCGTCTCTGGCACCACAGTCAGCGAGTACACTAGGCTGATCATTATGACCGCCGCGTAAATCCAGAAAACGTACTTCTCGCTAATGAGATCCACCAGCGGTTGATACGTTCTTGAGGCGACGAAAGCGAATACCGCCGACGTGCTACTCCCGATAAATCCAGCTATGCTTTTCAAATCGGACGGAAATATTTCGCTCAGCATCGTGCTGGGCACCGGCGTGAGTCCGAAGCACATTAGCGTGAACATCACTAGCGACAAAATCACCAGCCATTCGAGATCCTTGGGATCGTAGCCGTAGTCGAGTAGGAAGAAATGCAAACCTAGCAATATCATGCCGACCATCACGCCGAAGGATGAGATCGCGAGTAAAATTCTGCGACCGCAGCGATCGATGGCGAACGCGCCGATCCAACCGATAAATATACCTGCGTAACAATCGGATGAAAGTTTTGCGATATTAGCGCTAACGTAAACGAAAATTAAATGAAGCGGCTTGAGAATGTCGAGCGTGCGTTAAGATAGTTATATCAACGGAGGCATTCGTACGGAATGGAAAGATAATTGGTTTTATCAGTATTATTACGTGTGGTATCAAAGTCAAACTTACTGGTCGCGCTCACGATTACTACCACGGTCGAAGGTGTGATCGACGTGACCATTCCCTTTCTTATGATAATCTCCATGTAAAAGACGATAGTGTTTAATCCACTGAGCTGCATAAACATGAACAGCAGTATTATCATAATGAACAATTTACGATTTTTCGGCTCTTTTATCTGCTTCAGCCGTTCTCTCATACTCAGCGCGTATGTTGACCTCACGAAACGTTCCACGGCTTCTAATTCGTGTTTTACATCGGGTTTGCGATAATACCATCGAACAGCTTGTTCCGCTCTAGAAAAAATTATAATATTTATCATAGCAGTGACATATAACCATATAATTAATTTTACGAACTTCCGAAACGCTCAAATTTATTTATTAAGACTTTTCCGTAAAAGTGTTTAGAACAATTTTAAAATGACTCTTTTTAAATCAATATTTTATTTTTTGGAAAATTATTAACGTTTATCTTTATATCTATTCAGTACAATGGGATGCAAAAAAGTATATACTTGAGAAAAAAAAAGAAAAAGAAAAAAAACGAGTTATCCATGAAAATACAGTGCAAACTTTTCAGAATAAACTTTTCCTTTGACGCTCGAAACGAAACTTAAGCTTTTAATTGATTTTTCTTTTTTTTTTTTTTTTCTTTTGTCTCTTTATATGAGTTACTTAAATAAAGAGACTATTTTTAAACGAAGAATAAAAAAAGAAAGAAAAACATTCGTTCTTTAAGACAGGATCGATCGAGGTTTATCGTTAAATAACAAACGGTCGTATACAACTTCGAACACCTATTTTTGTGAAGCAATTGTACAAATAAAAAGATTGTATTCACCTTTTAGTCTCATTATGTCGTACGTAATAATACGGCGAATGCGGCAAGAACGGAAAAATACCCATATAGCATAGTGTTATTATCAAGCTAATGATACCAAAATACATCATTGGCATATTAGGACCCATTATATTACCGATGAGTGTGCCTATAGGCAGCCCGTTGATAATCAGACACACCAAGGCGCCGCGGATCGATGGCGCCGAAATTTCACCAATATAAAGCGGATAACAGGAAAATATCATTCCCATTGATATACCTGATATATATGACAAATGTTTAACTACAAAGTCCATGGATTAAATTTCTTTAAACTTAGAGACGAGATAATGGCCGTGGAATTGAAATCGATTGTTTAAACTTTAAACGGCATAGTAGGAGACACCGAGGGGCTGGGAAGTTAATGAACGGAGAGCGTTACGAAAGCTGGGCGGAATTAAGGGCACGAGTGAGACGAACCGATTTATTTTGCATGCCGTTTGACAGCAAACGGCCGTAAATGATGCTGTTACCTGAAAATATTCTCGAGACATACAACCATATGGGGGAAACGGCGCATATTATGCAAATCCAACTGACAATCATCGGTAATCCCGTTAACAGAACGGACGTTTTGCTGCCAATGTATTCTAAAGTGAGAGATCCGACGATGGCGCCTAAGAGGCGTCCGAGAGGCAATAGAGAGGCTATCCAGGACCCTTCTTCGTCCGTTACGCGAAACGGCGGATCCTCGCCGGTCAGCTGCGCTAAGTAAGGCGACGTCCAACCAATTGCGAGGCCAATACTGATGCTTAATAAACTCACTGCGGCAAAATATTTTATTACGCGTTACAAGAAGTACATTAAATTCTATCTACTTACTGCTTATCTGCGAATTAAAAAAAATATATGCGGCGATGTATTAAATTTTGCATTGAGCTATGAGTCTCGCTTAAACCGGACCGTATTTTAATTAATTACTTATTAATAATCTAATTAATTAACTGACCTATCAAAGTTGCGAACCACTGCGGCCACAGTCGAAGTAAAGCTCCGAATAATTTTGCCATCTTTATTCTGCCGCACTGCACCACACGTATCTGATAGAATGTAACTGGGGAAAATAAAAAACATAATTATTGCGTTATTCTGTTGCATTAATTTTCATTCTGATATTCTATTTGTTAAATGACAGATTTCTTTTTCGACATCTGCTGTCGAAAGAAAGAGGGTATTAGATTTCCGAGACTTTATAGTGGCTTTAACCGATGGCGAATCGAAAAACTCGTCGCGCGAAGTATTTATTGTAATTTCATTTAACATAAATACGAATTTAAAAAATCACTGGACACACGCGACATTGAGAGAAGTGAATCTTGAGAATTTTGGAAAATTTGCCGCCCGCGGATGCACATCTTCGAGGAAATTATGGGAATCTCCCGCTTGAATTGTCACTTTTCACCGGATTCGCTCATGGTGGCACTCATTTATTTCGTATCGACGTGCGGCATATATATTTTTCATTTGGCGGTAAAAATCATTTCTTGACAACGTGATACGTCAATTTTGTAACGAAGTCGATCGTGACATCTGTCGATAATACCACGTTTGATTCGAGAATAAATAGTCGTCACTGTGGTTCGCTGCGATAAAACGCACACGAAATAAGACACTTGTATTCACACGGATTAGTTATTTAATGAGGGGAATATTTAGGTGGTACGAAAACGGAAAGTGCAAATAATGGATTTGTAATTTTTTCTAGACTGTGCTTCGCAACGGGGTTTGCCGCTTTGGATTCAACGCGATATTATTTAAAATTACATCAGTCGTTTCGCAGCGCAAGATTTTTCCCCGATTTGCACGCACAAATTGTGTTTAAATGTATTATGTTGTTACTTTATTTTTTTTTTTCCTTTTTTTTACAACACGACTACGCGATTGTATCTTTAATTAATTTTCTTTTGCAGTTGAATAATATTTTATATAAAAAATATCGTTTAATTATAAATCGCGTCACTTTTTTTTAGCAATCTTAATCGTGAACAAACTTCTAAAATTTAATTGTAAAAAAAAAAGTCGCGATTTCAATTTCAATGTGACATGCATCAGAGCTTTGAAATGAAATACTCGAAAACGTCACGGTGTCAGATAAAAAGAACATTCCGAAAAAAACTGTGGTATTTTTAATGGCTTACAAAAATATCTATCAGGTTTTATAACAGTGATATGCACTAATACTGTTAATGGTACCGCTGGGAGATCAATCCTAAGTGCTAAGTACACACGCAATATAACTGAAAAGCGACGATTTTTGTGGCGAAAGAGCACTTGAATCCTAGACAAACTACGGCAAATACATTTTATAAATACGATTTATCGTGCCTTTGAACCGTCAAAATCAGCTATCGCCTTGGAAATGAATTACACATTATTGCCGTCGAGTATGATTCTCAATGACGTTGGCACTTTTACGGCCGCGCTCTGAGTAATAAGTAGTTTTCTGTTTTCCTTTTAAACAACAAAACAAGAAAGAAGATAACATTTTGATACGAAATATCGCGCGCTTGCTAGCTACGTGAACATTTAATGCATATCCACTTATGTAAACTTCACCGTGAGAGATATCGTGCTTTGCGTAAAAGAGAAGAGAACCTTATCTACGTTTTCAGCATCACGAAATTACATCGCGTGATCTGAATTTTTTTCTAAATTCAAAATTAAAAGATTTTTTTTCTTTTTTTTTTAATTATTATTTAATCTACGCACGGGAATTTAATTTTTATATCACATTGTTTAATCGGGATTTACAATAGTTTATTTTAAATCGAATGCAAGATTTAGATTTTAGTTTACATTTTGAGCTCATCGAAAAAAAAAAAAAAAAAAGAAAGAAAGAAAAAAGAACCCAGTTAATATTTAATTTATTACAGTTCATTTCTCTCGATTGAGCAATTTTCTTTTTTATGCGTGCGCTCGTACGTGTGTGTTTCTGCATTTATTTCATGTAATATATACTTACCGCCGGAGAGACTTCACGTTTTCAAAGGTAACGAATATTCACACGCTCGGCCGCTGAAATCGGTATGGGGTGCGAGAGGCGATTTCGATAGAGGCGAAAATGTGTTCGCGGCGCGAATCACGGAACGACGATCTTTCGGAGGCGTCGTTAGGCGAGCAAGCGACGCCGAAACTATGGGAACTGAGAGCTAACTTAAATGGAACGGAATAGGGTTACGTCACACGAAGGGGTAGCACCGTCCTCCCTGGTC
The DNA here is from genome assembly GCF_019399895.1 of Cardiocondyla obscurior. NCBI lineage: Eukaryota > Metazoa > Arthropoda > Insecta > Hymenoptera > Formicidae > Cardiocondyla > Cardiocondyla obscurior. The sequence goes on from NC_091864.1 coordinate 628,147, forward strand.
TTTTACGGCTGGAGGATAATAGCTTTCGAAACGTAGTCCGGGAACTCCTGGTTCTTGCGCCGCGGAGCACTTCGTCGCGTGGCCTCTCTTTATCTGGCGAAGCGGTAGAAGCGAATGAGAAGCTACCTGTTTACATCGCATTATTTATCGTTGACACGTTTATGACTCCTGACACTGCTACTTTAACCGTTTTCGCGTTTACTCCGTTCCTTCCTCTTTCGCCTGCGTCTCCACTTTGGCCGGCTGCGTTCTGGACACGCTGGAAAAGCGAGTGATCTTTTGGTCACTCGCGAATTTTCGCAAAAACGTTCATCGCGTTATTAGGAACTGGAGTATTAAAAATCAGTTCTTTCTATAATTGCGTAAACCCCGCCTATCGCTCGTACTCACGAGTCTGGAGTATTTCGGTTATCGCGTTTGTTGATTTTCGTCAAATTAATTGGTGCTATTTATCACAACTTTGATTCAGCAATTCATGCAACACACTTATAAAACTTAATTTTGTGCACACATTAGATATTAAAGCAAAAATGTTACTTATGTATGTTTAAAAATTATATAAAAAGAAAAAGAAAAATATATATATTTTTTTTTTTTACTTAATTTAATTTTAATTAATTTGTATTACTATCCTACAATTTAATATGTAAAAAAATTATATATATAAAAAAAAAATATATATATATTTTTTTATATATAATTTTTTTACATATTAAATTGTAGGATAATAATACAAATTAATTAAAATAAAATCGGATTTACTATCGGAAGATACTTAATAATTAGAACAAGTTAGAACAAGTTTCTTTTTTTTATTTCGTCTATGTGCTATTGCGTATGAGATAGGAAGATATAGCGAATACGTCTAGAGTAATTCCCGTGAACGGGCTGAGGAACGTTTCCTAGGTAGATGAAGGCAGTATATTGCTACAAGTAGCGCTAGTGAATTACATAGGACTTCCTGCACAGAAGGAACTTACAAAGTGAAGACTCTTGTAGCGGCGCTAGCGGGTCGACGAGGAAAGGCATTTACTTTACAAGCCCTTAAATAGTCATTAAAACTATACAAGCCTTTTTTATTTTTATGAAATCGTTTTGTGAAATAAATTAGTTGATTTACAGCTGCAACGTTCAGACGACGCTGTAATAATTCCAGGGCTAAATTAAAGTAATTAAAAATAGATCGACAATTTTTTTTTCCCCTTTTTTTTAGACACTACTTTTATAGATTTCGCGACTACACTAACATTTGCGTAAACTCGCTGGGCGGACGACGATCGGACGTGTGCACGTGGCAGAGCGTGGCCGCACTACGTATTGATCCACTGGTTGTGTTTCGTGAAACGATAGCGCGATCGGTCATCGAAAATCTCGAATTCCATCGCGCAACGTCCGACTGGAAAGGTGTGCCCGATAATAAGCACACCTGACAAAATTCAATTATGCGATTCCCGTGGGCGGGTAACCCGATTTGCACGTCATCAAGCCGCGCACGGGGAAGCCGGCTCGAAGACTGTCCTGGCGGTGTACAGAGAGGTATATCTATACCAAATATTGAAGTTCCCGGATTGCACAGGACTGCCCTCGGGGACGCCAAATAATCCCGTGCCGACCTCCAGTTACGCGGCCACGATTCATCTGAACGACGGGTGTAATTGCCTGTAATCTACCGCGACGCGGTCGTATTACAGAGATCATTTAAGATAGAGAGAGAGAGAGAGACTTCGCCGCCGCTCGCGGCACGGGTTCGCCAACCTTATTGGCAAACGTTGCTCAAAAACAGTTTACGAATTTAGATTACGAACTGTCGTGGACGCTTACTTCGTCTCGTTCACTGTGGAACTTGGTATACTGAAGTTAAGCGCACGGAAAATAAAAACTGTATTCTGTTTATGACGCGTAATTAAAATTTTATATCAGCAACGTACATTAATTATGTGTGTTTTACGTTGATAAGTGGGCCATCGTTGAGATTCGCCTTCCCTTATATATTTTTTTTTTTTTATCTTTTTATCTATATTCCTTGTTTTCTGTCAGTGACATTGCTTAGCCGTAGCGCCGCGGATTTTCTCCCGATTCGGTTTCGTTGAAAGTCAATTGAGGGACCGAGCGTCGATTATCACAGCCGAGAAAAATAATGTCAGACACGCGAGTTTATGAGATCATCTTTTAATTAATATTACGCCCTCGTGTTAACTTGCAAATTGTAGCCGGCTGCATTTTAAATTCATAATTTATGTCAATGAGGCACATCTGTAATGCTGATGATCTCTGTAATGCTCTCGATATAATAGAACAGAATAATACAGTACTTGCGACGGCGGTACGCGATTTTATGCGATTCAGGCAATTATATAAGTCTTGCATTCATTAGGAAGCGATTACTATCGGTATGCCGATTTCTTGGTACGACGTCTCCTATCTCAACGATCGCTCACCTCTTTCTCTCCGTCCTCTCGCATTTCCGATAGTATGTCTTGTCGTCAAGGTGGTTATCGAGGTCTCTTTGGTGCCTTCGCCGAACGATCGTGATCAAACGGACCGCGGAAAGCGCGATTCCTCGCTTTTGCCCGATTCCCGTTCGCTTCTCTGATATTAATGCGACACACATCGGCCGAGTACTTCCCGTTAATTACATTAATCAATAAAATTTATTATTACCTTCTTTACCAGTGCAGCGAGCACGTGTGATTTAAACTTTCGAACGAGGCGCGCACTTTTAGCAATTTAATTTAATTAATTATGCGACGTAAATGAACGTTTGCGTTTCGATTCGTATTTTATTCGATTAAAAGCGAGACGATTTCTCGCTCTGTAATTTACGCGATAGCGTCGATCAAAAAATTTTTCCCACGTCAGCGAGTCGTTTCTGCGCGCCGCCGTCTTCGCGCTAAAAAAACTGAAGATGAAGTACGCGTGTCTTTTATAAATTCCGGAGATTTACGGGTGCATTCGCTTCCGCTGGCTGTATTAGCTGCCACGCCGCTTGCGTATCCCGGCGAATCCCGGCCAGTCGATTCGCATTCGGCTGAATGTATTACATGGATTTTCCTATTCCAACCGCTATTCGATTGAGCGCAACGATGAGTAATAAGGCGTAAAAAGCTATTAGATTTGCTGACGAGTTTCTCCTCGTTCCGTCCGACGTCGACTCTATCCGCTCGTTTTCTCGCGAGGATCTTCGAGAGCTGAAAAAGCCTTTCGACTCGGCCGATGAGAGAAACGGCAGGTCGATGCCGAAAGACATTTTCACGTCTTCGCCCAGTGATATTTTTTCTCCGAGCGCATTAAAAAATCCAGGCTATAATTCCCTCTTTTTTAATATCGCTCATTCCGCTGAATATTTTACGCGCGTAGATATACTCACATTTTACCGCGTTCTTGGTAATGACGAATAAATTAGCGCACAGTTTCAACCGTTCCTCAATTTTCTCAAATTAAACATGTGGCTTTCCACTGATCCCTCGATTTTACGTTGCGCGGCGAAATTGAAAACCGATATTCAACGGGATTTGCGTATCCTACGAAAATACAACGCGGCGAGGGGGAGGGAAGGGAGGGAGGGGAAAGGAGGAACGGACGAGAAGTTGAAAGATTTCGCGAGCAAAGGGCGCAGCGGGTCAACATCACCACGGTAATAGACACCGGCGGCGGGAAGAGCGGCGGCTTCGCGAAGGTGACGTTGGAGGTGATGGTAGAGCTGGCGGTGCTGGCGCTGGGGTGGTTGGGTGGGTAGGTGGATGACGGTAGGTCGACCGCGCGGGGACCAGGGGATAGCCTCCGGGTTAGGGGCTGACGGGTCGTGGCGGGTGGAAAAGGGGCGACTCCGGCAGTCAGCGAGTTAGAGTCGCTCGGTGCGGGTAAATGTACGCCGCGAGCGTGCGCGCGGCCCTCCGCGAAATTTCTTTAAGTGTCCCTTTCACGCTCATTATCGGCTCGTCCACTCTTTATCCGCGACTCTGTCAAGGAGACCCGCCGCGAGCTCGACGCAGCAAATACGATTCGCGAGGCTCGTCGACACGATCGACAGCTGTTGTCGCGCGTTAAGTCTTGGCGTTCGCTTTTTTTTTTCGGATGTGACTACCGCAAAATTCTACGGGCAAATCTGCGAAGCGAAAATTTCTGTGCAACCTTTTTTTTTTTTTCTTTTCCAGAATCTCCTGGTGATCATGCGACAGCGTTGCACGAATATGCCGCGTGCAACTGGGATTGCGAAGTGATTGTTAACGTGATGGATAGAAGCTTTTAAAATCGTGCCGTTCGAGTGTTAACTGCCCGGAGATATCGAGGGATTTTCTCGATTTCTCTGAGATTGACGCTTGTTACAATTTATAAATAATGTGATGTGTGAACCGATAATCACTCGAACGCTTCTACTTATACATTTTAATATTATAATTTTAATTAAATAAATGGGGCAAAGAAAACTGCGCTTGTGTGACATCTTTTACATGTTGAACATGCACCGAGTGTCAAGTATTAATTAAAAAAAATATGCAATTCAAAAAGAATTCACGCGTAGTAAGAAAAATTAATACGTGATATTTGTTATTTTATTATTATCAAAATTGCGCAAAGAATTTAAGTTCATTGATGGTATGAAGAGCGTATCTAACAAGCTTAGATATCAAGCACGTGATAAAAGTAAAATAATTCTTTCTCTTGCATATTGTATTTCGTAAAAAAAAATAAAAAGTAAAACTCAAGTCTTCTAAATCTGAACGATGAATGTGCAAACGAATCGCAGACTCCACGCTTGCAACGCGAAGTTTTCGATCTAACTTTCAATTCTTTTGCCTACTTCGATTTCTCACGAAGCATCGCTGCTTCCGTTGTGCAGTGTCCGTTAGTCAATGCAGTGATAATATTGCTCGCAGCTTCGTTATATCGTGACGTACTCGAACACGCGCGCGCGAATCGTTACATCGTTTTACAGAGAAAAGTTATAATTCTGACAATAAAGACTCCGCGAGTCTTCCTTTCATTGCTTGCAGGGTTTTTCCTTCTACAGTTTCCCTTTACATGTACGTCTGCGTTTTTCATTACGATAAATAGCAATTCCCCCGGCAACTCGAGATTCTTCTTAACTCGTAAGTACGCGAACGAGATAACGGAGAGCCCTCACAGCGTCAAGTTTCCTCTCTCGAAAACTGTAAGAAAAGCTTGCGTATTATTGAAATTTTTTTTTTCCCCCCTTCTTTCTTTTATATATTTCAATGCGCAGGTGTGCGTGTTATTTTTACGCGATAATTAAAAGTAATCCCTTACAAATATTTATCTCATTCCCGCCGAAGAATGCGAGAATTTTTCCAAGTGTTATCGAATTATTATCTGAGAAACAATGCCGCGATATTGAATTATTATCTGTAATTATAATCGCAGATTAATTATTACACCGGTAAATGGACGTTTAATGACATTGAATGACGGTTTTCAACAATGTGCTCAATTTCTCGGTGAAAAGATGTTATTTCACGGGAAAGTACGAAGCTCGGTTTTCATTGCGTTCAAAATTCCGGGGGAGAACTCATCTGGTAATTGATATTACGAAGTGATGCTAACAAGCCGCGGAAAGGCCCATTCAACGTAATCGTTATTCTCGAACTGTTGTAGACTGCCGGAGATGCAAATTCCGGGCTGGTCCTTCGGTTAGTGTAACAACCGATAATTTAATTCCCAAGCTCATTATGGAAATTGAAACTGTTTCCATAGAAATCACATAATTAGAATGTGTCGACGGCCGGCCTGTGCTCCGGCGATGTTAAACGTAGCCGAAATTGCGAGCTGAACGGTCGAACGGCGGGAACATAATGCGCCGACAGCACATGATAAACGGCTAAAATTATCGCGAGACGCATCGACAGGCAGTCGTAAATAAAAAGAAAAAAGAAAAAAAAAAAGGGTACAATCCCCCCGCCACTGTAATTATTCGTTACGCAAAATGTTACGCGGCGCCGAGGAACGGTAAGCGGCTTCTGCCATCCCTTAAATGTCCGCGAGAATAATGCCAATCTCACGTGACTCGTTAACCAAGAACGTTTAACGTTATTGCATCGTGAAGAGAGATGGGATACGATCAATTCTGCGAGGAATATATATCGAGTGTATCCCACGGGAATTGCAAGTCTAATCGCCTGAGATGATAAGCGCCGATAAATAATCTACGAGAGAGTTAAATAAAGCAAGCGCGGCTGAAGCTCTCGAGTATTGATTTTTTTTTTTCTTTCTTTTTTTTTTTTCCTCTTCGCGTTCGCACAGTATAACGTGAAATAAACAATAATTTTATTATATCGCTGATAGTGCGGCATGAAATTAACTCCGAGTGCTTCCCGGGCTTGTTTCGAGGCACGTCAAAGTTTCGTGGAATTGGCAGTGCTCTTAATCACAAACGTTTCGCGAGTCGCGGAAAGAAAGAGTTGTCAACGTGCAACGGCATGGCAGGGAGATTAACCTGTTGACAGGTGCGTAGCTCCGAGAATTGATTTGCATGCGTCCGATGCAGACGCCCGCGACCGCGCGCATCACGTGTGACGTGTGTGCACTTGACTTGCAAGCGTTTCCACCTCGCAGTCGCATTATCGGTCTTTTACCGTTGCCGGCGAGCAGCTACTTTCGATCGTTTGCACACGCATCTATAACTGAAAACGCGGAACCGCTAAAGGACCCGCGCGGCATCTCTGCATTTTACTTTGCCTTATCCTTTTTTTCTTTCCTTTCATTTATTTTCTATTGAGTTTGTGTCTGATCTATTAAAATGGATTCTGCAGTGGAAGACACACTTCGGTGATAAAGGGAGAAATTTAACTTCGTTTCGCGAATTGTGAAACTTCGTAATTATCGCTATGCATAAATGTATTAATTCGAGTACGTGAAAATATATTCTTCGCGGATAATTTATAGCATTAAATAACGTTTCGCGAAAACGTTATCTAGCGTTATTTAGCGTGGACTCGAAGCTTTGAGCGGATCTAACTTTCCGCACGAATTTCATCGGGGTTTTTTTTTTTCTTTCTTTTTTTTCCATCGCAGGTTTTACATCTGTTGCGTATCGCAAAATTGCGTTATGTGCGCACCGTTGTTGTTTCTCCGAAAACAAAATAGTTCGCTCAGTCCCCCGCGCGACTCAGTTATTATCTAATACGTGACTACGTCAAACTTTACACAATGACAATTCGAAATGTGCATTCACGGTGAGAAATGGTTGGTATATTTAATCAGGTGTCAAAATTTATGAACATCGAGAGACCACGTCGTGTTAACGACACTTCGAGGCACCGTTCGCTAAAATTTCACGTCGGGAGAAGTTCGTTGACCCCGATCGGCAAAAAGAACTCGCGAGAGCCCGTCGAGTTCGCGCCGCGCGTGTCTAACATTTCGGCGTGCTGTTAATTTTTTCGCCAACGGAAGACGTCGAAAAACTTTTTCCCGATCGACCGGATAGTCGCTTCGTGAGAAATGTGCCGGCCCGCTCGAAGTGACTAGTGAAATGTTTCACCGTCTGACGTCGGTTGAACCGAGGATCGGGGAGTATAGTATTGCCACATACCGTCGGGGGATCAATTGTTAATTAGCAGACATGTATACTCACATATACGGGGATAACGTCACGTGCTGCGCTTATCTTCCTACTGTTCTCTACCTCGAGCGATATCGTAAGTACCTTTTACTACTCGAGCCGACGAGCGAGCGAGGCATTCTCGACGTTGCGCAACGACACGCAATTAGAAATTATAACGCTAATTTAATTCCGAATAAATTTTTTTTTTAACAGGTATCGAATTACATCGCGGCCCGCGCGCGCGGGTGATTAGAGCAGTTTGTTGTAACAGTCGCGGCTGAGAGAAAGAGAGAGAGAGAAAGACATTTAATCAGTCGCGTGGAGGTTTCGGCCGAGTGAAATTTCGAATTTCGGAGGACCATTGTAATTATTTCTACGGCTTCAGACGTTGGCGCTCTCCGTTTGTCGCTGGTACGAAGCTATACGCGGATGATGGGAAGGATAATTAATTCGGGAAGTCTACTCGATGCTCGCGAGCTTCCATATGGCGAGCCGCGTTTAAGCGAGACATACATTTCCGTGTACTTGCAGGCTGTGTCAGCGGGATTAGCGTAATGCTAAGGGCGATCACCGCGCGAAGGCAGCCGGCGAAAAACGACGCGTAACGCGAGGCGAAACTTGGGTAAAAAAAAAAAAAAGGGGGAAGGAGGAGATAACAAAAGATTTTGCATAATAAAGCGGTTAAACGTTGCGCAAGTTGCGCCTGGTTGAGGCTTGTACATGTAAATGCTGCGGCGAGCTTGTCGAATAAACAAAGGGTGAGGGATATCCGGCGCGTCTTCCGGCAAAGCTCGCTTTTATCTGGCGCGTTTCGAAGAAGAGCTTTATCGATTGGCACGCCGTACGCGACGTGCCGTAGCGTTATTATCAAATTGCATCGGCCGCCGCTGAATTCGGTGGAGGCTTTAACAAATATTTATCTGCTAGTTTTGCGGGGAGACTTTCGATATATTTATTATTTATCCGTTTTATTTTACCTTTCATGCGGCAATATACATGCGGAATATAGAGACACGTAAAAATATCGTCAATATTTGGATTTCATCACGGCGCAAACGAATCGGAAAAATACGATAATTTCAGAATACTTGCTTATTTATCTGCTTTTCACTCGCTAACGAAATAACATTGACAGCACCTTTTTATTTTTTTATTTTTTTCCCTAACAGTTGGCTGTTACGATTTCAAGATATATAATATCACTGCGCGCGAAAAACGCATTGTCGGTTTTATTTTCCTCGCATCTGCTGTCCAAGGGACTCAACGTGGAACCAGCTTTTTTGGATAGATAAAAAAAAGAAGAAAAAAAAAGAATTTTGCGCTGCCAATAAAAAAGAAACGAGGGATTACACGTTTCTAACTGGCGTATCGCCGTGATTTATCCGCGGTCTGTGATTTGTCGATCGGCTAACGGCGAACCGGGTAACAACAATTAAAGTGGCGAGATTTAATATTCCGTCGTGCCGTTGCGCGACGATTTACGCGCGGCCGACGACGTCGAAGAGCAGAACGGGAAATTGATGCTGTAGCGTCGCGGCGTCACGGTGACACTCGCGAAAGAATTGCCCGGTTTTTCTAGCTTCTCGCGATCCCGGGGACTATAAAGATTAATTCCGAAGAAGCTGCATGCGCGCAGATTTTTCAAGATCTCTCTCTCTTTCTCTATTTCTCTTTTGCGCGAGTTTTTATGTAATTTTTTTAAATTTTATACAAGAATTTCTCTCTCTCAAATTCTCTCTGGATGATTTCTCGCCCGCTTGTGTGAATATGAAAGCGACGATCTATTTGAATCGGTATACGAGTAAGCCGACAAAGGTTCCTTAAAGCGGAAAAATTCGCAAACGAGAAAGCGGAGGCAAATGACCATCGAGATTATCGCGGTTTTACGCTACGGTTGGCTCGCACGACCATTGGACTGGCCGGCTGGGGCGGCGGTCCATTTTAACCGTCGTGCGCAAAGCGCGGATTAAATCGGCGGTGTTTGTTGTACTGTCGGCTTTTCGGTCTCGCTAGCTCGCTCGCTCGCGATTTTCTACTTTATTGTTCATCGCTTACATCGCCCGCTTGACACGTGGCCGTGATTAATCCCGCAACTGACGGACGTTCCGCAAGCTGCCTCCGACTCCGCCGGGCCCGAGCTGGGTAGATTACCATGCACGTGAATTAATAGCGGCCCCGCATATCATATTGTTTAGTAATTTAAAGCAGCTTATATTTATCTACTTTATCCTGCTTGAAATATTTAGCACTCTTACTCGAAGGCTCTTGTCAGTAATATGCGAATTCAATGCATAAACTATCACGTCGGGCTATAAAATATATCGAGGGAGAAACACGTCGACGTAAAATTTCTCGCGGGCAATTTTAGTTTCGGAAATGAATGACCTGCTTCTTCTCGATATTGTGGCACGATAGCCCCGTTAATTGCCGTGAAATAATAGAAAATATATAGTAGCAATAATCGTCAGAGAAAATAGAAGAATAAGAGTGTTTAATGTAGTAGAATCAGAGGGAATAAAAGTAATGCGAGTATAGGATCCGAATGGGAGAAAGAGAGAAAAGGGGGAAGGGCGAGAGACAGTTGTTTCTCCAGAACGGAAGGAGTTTCACATTTTCTCATAGTCGAGGCGCAAGGAAAAAGGATTCGCGACGTCGAGTCAACTTTTCCAGCTGCTTCCACTCCGCTTACTCTGTCTCTCTTCTTTCTGCTCGTTGGCGACCGATTTACCTTCCTCGTCGCCTTTCTTTCTCGAGGAAAAGTATCTTTGCATTTGCCAGCAAATCTACCTTATGCGAAGCCGCTCTCTCTTTTGGTTGACAATCGTGCGATTAAGAATAAGACGAGCAAGTTGGAAGTGGACGCACATTCCGAGGAAGGAAAAAGAAACGCCAAGCGATTTAATTGCAACGAGCTTCCCTATTCTTAATCCGCGCGAGATCTAATTAGTTTTAAACCTCTAGGCCGATAATTACAGTTGGGAAAATTATTTGTTCGATATTAAATTATATTGAAAGCTACCGGCTGCAAGTATTTATGAATAAATGGATTGTTAAATGGCTATTGATTGCATTTTTGTTTTTTTTTTTTTTGCCTATCCTCACCGGTGCGAAATTTGAGTTGGCTATCGAAAACCATTGCATTTTTCTCTCGTCAACTGCACGTTATGCTGCGTCGTCCAGTTTACTCTTCGCCTCGCTCTCTCGAGCACCTTTGCATCTGCCAGCTTCCAACCGCTTCGTCGCTACACATGCACGCGATACGATCTTCCCTTTACGTATTCTCTCGGTGTCACCGACAGGACGGAAAGAACAAGTTTCATTTTATTTGCCATTTTATCTAGTCTACGTGTTGCCTCGGTAATCTCGATAAGCGCGACCTTTGCGAATCTATTGTTCGATGACACTTTTAATTAAGGAGAACGTCGAATAGCACGCTCGTTTTCGTCTTTATTATTATTATTATTTTTTTTTTTAATTATTTTAATACGCCGCGGAGTGTTTCATTCTTTGCCATTTGGATTTTATCTTGATCAAAGCGATGCGCGTTCCGCTTGTTTGTTTTTTTTTCTTTCCATGTATGTCTCTCAGATTTCAATAAAACAGCCTCTGACGTTACTGAATCATTATATTATCTCACTGTATACGCGACTGCAGCAAAACCCCTCTCTAAGACATGACTTGACAATGCGTACAGATGTACAGAGAGAATGCGATTATACATGTGCAGCAGAGCGGGCCAGGTAAAAAGCGGAATAAATATTAACATTTTTTTTTTCTCTTTCTTTCCCAACGGTGTCACGGACATTAAAAAGCTCGGTCTCTTAACCTTCTGAGTCAGGAATGTTGAAAATTATGTACAAGGACTCATTGCGCGATGTAATTTCTCAAATTATAGTCCGTTACGTAAAAATTGTTTTACGAAAATTATGAGAGACACTTTTTGTCGTACGGCTTTTCATTAAATTCCGCAAAACGTCGAAATATACCACGTTGGCGAGGGATTTCTCCCTCCGGCTCCCGCGATTCGTGTAAGCGAACGTTACACGCTTACAGCGATTCATTCCATGGTACATTCTGTTTCCTAATCGCTGCAAGTGTACCCTCCCTCACTCGGAAGATGAATCGAATCACTATTCTGTGCCTAGCGCAAGGTGAATCCGCAATTATTCAACTACTTTGAATACGTCGAGTTACTATCTGGTCCGTCCCTTAATATTACACGGGCGTGCATTGTTCCATCGCCGCTGGTAATTAGAGATAACTAGACTAAATGGTAATTCGGTGCTTCTGATATGCCTTTCCTCTCGCCGGCATGCGGCCCTGTCGATTGTAAAATAGCGAATCTCGCGGTCCGCATACCATACGGCGTATACTCGAGCTGTGTTTTCTAGCGATAGTATTCAAGAAAGATAGCAGATTTAACTTAATCGCGCGTAACGCACCGACATTTAACGCAAACTAGCGTATGATTGCGATTAAAAAATTACTACGTACGAATATGCATATTGGACTTACATTGGGGAAGCAAAGTATTTATATTTAATATTAAAAGTTATTTTTTCTGATTGGATATAACTAAATCAAATTTATAAATTGTCAAAATAAAGCTCGAACCGTACGTTATTTGTCTACAACAGACACAGTTGTTTGAATTGATCATATATATATATATTTTTTTTTTTTGCATTGATCTGTAAATTATTTTATTGAAATTTTTATAAAATTTGATAAAAGCTTTTGTACTTGTAACAATATATTGCATGCATTTCGTATCGGAGGACAAATTTTTACACCTCAAAAGCTGTGCAAACTCTCTTTTTCGAGATGAAACCTTTGAACAAAGGTTAATGATTTGGATTAATTTGCGTTTTCGTAATGAAACACCAACCTCTTGCTGTTTTTTCTCCCGTCCCACCCTTTTTTTTTTTTTGTTTTTCTTGTTGGCAGAAATAACGTGTGCGTATCCCTATACAAGCATGGCACGCACAAAAGAAAGAAAGGGAAAAAGGGATGGAGAATCCAATTACTCGGTATTTACATAATTCCGCAGATACTAGGCGATTTTAAATTTAAAGCAAAGAATGTTTTTTTTATCGCATAAACGTTTGGAGAATATGAATCATAATTGTCTTACGCAGATTTCTTATTAAATGTCGATTGACGTTTTGCACCCAATTGTCGAGAGAAAAATTTTGCGCGACTCGCGAGCTCGGGATAATTCGTATTCCGCGGCCCGGTTGTTTACCGTACGCGCACTAGGTATCGCAACGAGCACGGGCATCATGAATTAAACGCTTTCGCGAATTTACGCGAAACCGGTTTTATGTGATTGCCAGTCGGATTAGATTCGCGAGTGTTTGGTCTCGTTACATGAAATAATTTTGTAAACAATAAAACGCGCGCGTGTGCGTGCCGCGTGTATTTTGCAGACCTAAAATACTCACTCGCTACGTCATACATCGTTCAAGTTTGATTTTACACGGCAAACTTTAATTTGTCCCGATACCTTGTAAACAATTCAATCCGCGATATTTTAGTCTCGCAATTTCGTACGTCGTACGTATCAGACGTGTGCTACTAACGGAGCGTTTGTCCTTTTTCTGACATTCCGCGTGTACGAGGTAATATACAACGCGAACGGTCGGTGCTCGAGTACACTTTATGGCTCATTTTTCACGAATTTCGCTGACAATCGTTCCATTTGTCTTTATATAGGATTTTATAAATGTAGATGATAGATGACCGTCTTTTCGCATTTACATATGCTTGATTGACGCGACGTATGCTTGGTATATATATATTTTAACATTTGTTACCGAACGCAAATAGGAAATAACTCTTTGGATGCTAAAGAAATTTATCACGCAGTTTAAGTGATTTTTTTTTAACGATACAGAATTTTTTTAAATAAATTTGAGTAAGCGTGTTTTTTTAAAATATTTATTTTATATTTATTTTGCTTGTTATAATTAAAAAAAAAAATTCTGTATTATGGCCAATTGAGATTTACTTATATAAACGTAAAACTATCGTGTAAATTACAAGCACGATCGAAATTGTTTGTCGGATCTCATTGGGTTCTACATACGTATATGCATCAGGTGTATTGCATGTAGCCGAGATTTCTAACTCACGCTTTTGCTCGACAGTTTGTCGATAGTTCGTTTTCCCGGCTAGAATGATGAATTCCGAATTTACTGTCATATAAAATAGCGCTGAAGAGCTGTCGGCATTTGCACGCGAGTGCGTCGACCCACATACATGCATATATACATTTATTAAATTAAAAAAAAAAAAAATATATATATATTCTATGCTTATTAGGTTTCAAGGTAATGTGCAAATTTCCTCATAATATTTGCCGTTTCGGTGACTGCTACGAACGAAATAATTGTCGAGACTGAGTCGACAACGTGTCTTGCGTCGTTGCGAAATGAGACTGCTCGTAATTCACTTCAATAATTACTGCGCTTTAATTAGACGAACGCAGGGGAGCTCCCTTTAATTATTGCATGCGAACTATGTCAGCGGTTCGCGTAATGAAAGACGAAAATAACGATATGCCGCCCTTCTGATGCCATTGTTTTAGATCAGACTTTGAATAAAAACGTAAACCAAATTAGACGCGGCCTACAATTCTGAATTGCCAGCTCTCGCAGAAAAGCTCGTGTCACGCGTTCAGTCAGTTATGTGTGGGATTTAAGATACACCGTCAAAATAATGGTCAATTTTTTTTTTTAATTTACGTTATTAATTCAGATATTTTTTAAGATTGCGCTCAATAATTTTGTTCGTCACCTACTCGCCGGAAAAGTCTGCAGAGTAACTTTCGGTATCGATATATAAGTAATAATTATAGTTCCTACGTATACATTGTCGCCCACGTCACGCTCGTCTCCTGAAAAGTGGCGACGTGACGGGATCAACTTGACAAACGTTCAGGGAAACGTATCCCTTTTCTTGATGCAAGTCCAAGACCGTGGGGACTATAAGGGCTCGGCGAACATGAGCCCTTCACGGGGCGTGACGAGCTCGTTCGCCTCGTACTCGTGAAAATCGAGCGCGGCGACGCGCCTCGTAAAAGAGATACGGCGTTATAATTCACAAAGCACGACATGCAGCCGGATGAACCATAAAGCCAGGATAAACGGCCATACTTGGCATAGTTTCAGTGTCGTTCTCGCGAGGGTGAGTGACGTGCTCATTGCCGCGTTATTAGCAACTGAGAAATTTCGCTTCCTTTCGTTCTCCTGTCTCCACTTCTCGCCCCCGTGTCTCATCTGATCTCATGGATCTACACTCTCGCACGCGGAAGCTTGCACAGATGAGATCAGTCTACTCGAACCTTCATATAATCGGCTACCTACACGCTAAGCTTTACGTCTATCTTTCTCTTTTTCTTTCGTTGAAACTGAATTTTTTTTTGCAACGGTACGGCGTAAACGGCATTCTCGCGCAATATTGCTAATTAAACGCGAATCGCACGTCTTTTGAATTTTTTCCTTTGTCCGTGCTGCTTTTCTTTCATTTTGCACGCGGATCATAACGCTTGATAATTTTATACAGTACTAGAAGAAGTCATACGCGCGCTACGCGCGCGCTATTTTTTGAAGGACCCCAATTACAAACTACAAAAAAAAATCATGCGACTCACCGATCTGCATGAGCTTCAGCGGAGTTGAAGATTTCTGCCGGTGACTGTAACATAAAAAGAAAAATATTAATGTAGACATGAATATTAGTTAATCAAATTAATAAAAAAAAAAAGTAAAAGTTGATATTTAATAAAGATTTTATAAAAGAAATTTATGCTCACCTAAGAGTTGCTCCGCCGATGCAGGATGCCTCCTGAGCCTGCTCATCCTCTCAGATGGGACGTGACGAGCCATCCTTCCGCGCACAAGTAACTCGCGAACGCGTCCGGGTGAAGCTACAATCGCGAAAATTACTTAACAAATTTTTCGACACTCTCGAATAAAAAAGAATCGTAAAAAAACGCCCGTAACTATCGGCAGCCCCGAACGACCGACGAACTGGCTGCTGTTCGTATTCGTATAATTTCGGCGAGCGACCCTTTTCTCCTTCGGATTTTTATCTAAGCAGAATTCTTGTTTCGCTCAGATAAAAATCCGAAGAAGTGCTGAGCTGAAATAATATCAACGTAAATTCCATACAAGTGTATGCAATTTACATTGATATCTGAAATTGGAATTAGGACAATTTATAATTTATTAGACATTTTTTTAATTTACCTATAATGACCTATATAATTTTAAAAGTTTTATTATATTAGATTACCGGCGCGGAGTATTATATTTTATTTTATTTAACATTTAATTATTATCACGTACTAATATAAGGGTGCCGCGGATAATATAAAAGTGTTTGCCCACCCGAAATGCTACTAAATAAAATCTACAAAAAGAAAACGTGCAACTCACGGATATGCAGGCGGCGGAGTGTTGGTAAGGTGATCTGTAACAAATAAATAAAAAGAATTAAATTGTAGGGATCTCAATAATTATTTAAAAAAAAAAGATTATAAATTAAGTTTTACAAACAGCAAAGATAAATTAAAAATTGATCCTTACCAATGGGTTGCTCCGCCGGAGCCCGATGCCTTTCCTAGGCCTCCTCCTCCTCTCAGCACTGGCCACTCCAACGGGAATGTTTGGCTGGTGCTCCTTCGAGGAAAGTTTTCCTCTGGATTTTTATCTGAAACAGAAAAAAGTTTTATTTGGTTAGTAAAAATGACGAACATTGAATGTTGCGTTACAAATAATTCGATACCTTGCTGCATAAGCATTTTTTTTTTTAACTGATATGCATTCTGAGATTTACGCGAAAAAATATATACCTATTTCCGATATTTTACAACAAACGTTTACGAATCTATCAGGAACTGGAAAATCTAGATACAGTCGTTGCGAATAAAGAGCATAACGCATGCAATAATAAAAGTATAATATTCCTTTTCATATTTTATTGCCACATTTTACCTCTCATGCATAGTAAAAAGAACAAATTTTATTACAAAACAATTTTGATGAATTAATAAATTCGACGTTAAAAATGTATATTTTTCCGCGGATATATTTCACGTTTTTCTTTTACGAGGTTTGCTAGTTTTAATAAAATCACGTAAACAGAACAACTCGATATTTGCAATGTTTCATAAGATGAGCTGCTACTTTTTTCTCTCATATTTTTTTAACTCTCTCTCTCTCCGTCTCTCATCGTTTTTATAAAAAAATGTTTGATATCGAAGAAGCGTCTTCCGACAAAGTTTCGTATTCTCATCGTGAATCATAAAATAGAAACAAAGTGGAAAATTGTGAAATATTATAATAAATACGTATTATTATCTGATAAAACATACCTATTTGTAATTTTCTTTATTAATGGAACATTCGTTTTCTGAGGGAAAAATTCTATTTGTATATCGTTAAAGAAACCGCCTAGCTTTTCTAATATTTTTTTCATATGTTTAGAAGCTCATCGAGCTCTGGAGCTTTTGGAGGATTATCATGCCAAGCTGACGAGGCCGCAGGACAAGCAGCTACGTTTAGCGATCGAGCGCGTCATACGGATCTTCAAGAGCAGACTTTTCCAGGCGCTGCTAGGTAAGTCACTTTATTTCTTTCATTAAAATTTTTTTATACTTGAAATATCAACGATTCTTTTTCACTTTTACGATCATGTCTATTGAAGATGGTTCATTTACACTGTAGTTATTATTTAATGAAATCGAGGCAATTAACCAAGAAAAAAAAAAGAAACCAATTATCCGTTAAATAAGCATACGAATTGAGACGCATTTTTTTTCTCTGATCTTTCGCTTCTTTTGAAATTTTTGTGCGAAAGTGGGAAACGTCAAAATCGATTTAATTAATATAATTGAAACGACGGACGCGTCGTTGAATCGAAGAGCTTAGAATCTCTCTTTGCGAAATATCGATACGCCTAAAAGTTCTTTCTCACAAGGGGAAAGGAAAAGGTCCCGGGTCCGTCATTATTTATTGGAGTTGGCATGTCGCTCTTCGAAGATTTCTCGCGCCATTGTTGCGCGAGATAAAACGTCACTACAGCGCCAGCGATTTATTCTCCCCGATTCTTCCCGCGGCCAATATTTCTCTCTCTCTTTCTCTCTTTCCGTGTTCGCATTTTTGAAAAAAAAAAAAATCTATAAAAAAATCAGATTCTAAACTAACTTTTAACAGCCTAGCTCTTTCCGCGTTGGAAATACACGCGACAGCCTCGCTTGAAAATTCACTCGCGTGTCAAATCGATTCGCACGCCTGCCAAAATACGTCCTTTCCATTTTTTTCGTGTCCCGTCATACGTGGTACGCCGAGT